>NW_028318811.1:195000-460000 GCF_062004578.1 Staurois parvus
TTATTTATCTATCTATCTATTATCTATCTATCTATCTATCTATCTATCTATCTATCTATCTATTATCTATCTATCTATCTATCTATCTATCTATCTATCTATCTATTATCTATCTATCTATCTATCTATCTATCTATCTATCTATCTATTATCTATCTATCTATCTATCTATCTATCTATCTATCTATTATCTATCTATCTATCTATCTATCTATCTATTATCTATCTATCTATCTATCTATCTATCTATCTATCTATTATCTATCTATCTATCTATTATCTATCTATCTATCTATCTATCTATCTATCTATCTATCTATTATCTATCTATCTATCTATCTATCTATCTATCTATCTATCTATCTATTATCTATCTGTCTATCTATCTATCTATCTATCTATCTATCTATCTATCTATTATCTATCTATCTATCTATCTATCTATATATCTATCTCTGTTCTGCAGGGCTCACACACAAATCCTTTGAGCAAGAATGAACATAAAGCAATAAATACCATGCAAAGGAATAAAGCATGACTGATGGACATGCAGAATATTGAGGCTAATACTTACCCCTAATCCATAAAAACCACCATCACCCTTCTACCTTCCCCACCTAAATAACCACACGACTCTCTTATTGGTGTAAAACCGGCCATAGCAGCCATTTATTTAACATAACATTTCTTACAGTACAATCAAATAATAACTGACAGTAATGATCCCAAAGGGTCCAAGGTCTTCGAATGCACTGTTACTCACTTTAAAAACTCGGCTGTATCTGACACCCAATGAAATGGCCCCCAGCCACTACTACAGCGCCTCGGGGACAATACTACATTTATGTAGTCCCAGATACAGCCAATGAACTGCCACATTACCAACGTGACCTTATAATTGAGAAGGGACACCCATACCTACGATGGGCCCGACCCATATTCCACCAAATTGTCACTCCAGCACCGCCTTCAAAGACCCATGGACCCCTGCTGGCTGTCATGACAAAACAAACAAACACCTCGGGACACAAAATGCTGTTCCGGACAAGAAAAACTCAAGGAACCCACACAAAACAAACAACAGGACAAACACAAAGAACAAACCATCACCAAAACAGCAAAACAAAAATACAAAACAGCTCCAGAGAGGGAGGGCGGGAGAAACCACCCCCATGCTGGCACAAGCTCCGAGTGACCTCCGACAAGACCCTCTTAATCCTGGCAAGACCACCCCTCAAGGTTACGTACTCCAATCAGGTGAGTAACCACCCCCTTACCTCCTGCATATACTCCCACCCAAATACACGCTCCGCCTCGTCTGCCCCCCCCCCCCAGTCATGCTGGCCCTCCCTTTTAGCTTTGCTCAGTCCAGGCCCTGACTAGACACTCACTCTCTATTGCAAGCTGCATGTTCCTTCTGAATTGTGTTGCTTTAATGTTGCTAATGCAGTGCAAGCATGTGTGTGGCTAATGACAGACATAGAGCAGTCTCTTGAATTCCACACATAGGGCATTGGGCTGCCCTACATGCAACAAAGTAGCTCATGCGGCACTTTGGTGTGTTTGTAGCATGCGGCAAAATACGCATTTGCTTCCGCATTTGGGGTGCCATTAACAATTTGTGCCACCAAAAGTACAACTAGTTCATTTTGGGTGTATAAAGCTGGCCATATACTGTACAATCTGGTTGTACAATCTCCTTTAGATTTATCAAAACTATATAATAGGAGGACATGACTATCCAATCAATCGATATCCAATCAGGTAAGCCCTTGTACTACATGTGGTAGATCTAAAAGAGATTGCATAGTGTATAGCGAGTTTTCCAGACTTCCAGGGGCACATTTCTCCTGTTTTCAAAATTAGAGATCTGCTCCACATCTGCTGGCATGTGATCGCTCAGCTCCTGCACACTCAATGCACACTCCAATACTCCTGCACAGTTGATCCGCAAAGGAAGATACTGGCTGTGTATTGAGGCAGAATGGTGCTCATTGCGAATGGTTGCATTGGAGAAGCATGGAACTACAGAAGTGGGTGAGAACAATCTCCTGGAGGGGGAGGGAAGGTGCAGGGTGTGCGTTATTGAGGTCAGCTGTGTGGCGGAACCGTTCCCCCTGGGCTTCCTCGTGCGGAGCAGTGCGTCTCAGCCAATGGTCCCCTTTTCCAGCAAAGCTTCCAGTGCTCAAAACACTCCCTTCCCTGCTCTCCCAAACCACGAGTCGGAACTTCATGTAGGGTGAAAATGAATGACTCTTTATTAAACACAGCTCAGTATATACACCTTCACCCCCACCCCCACCAGACAGCCTGGCACCGGGTTTTCCCCACCCACAACAAACCCTACAACCAACAATACAGTAGGAACTCTATAGAAGTGAAATACTACAGTTTCAAATGTCCCTAAACAAACAGTGTAGAATGTCTGTGAACAGAGGTGGACTGCCCGAGGGCCCGGGGTCAGTAGGGGGCCCCATGAGATGCCCTTGGTACCTTTTTCATAGGCTTTTTTGAGTTTGGGCAAGGACACGGGGGCCCCATGATCCCCTATTGCCCGGGGGCCCCATGAGCTGTCAGTCCACCTCTGTCTGTGAAACATATACAGCTTTACAAAGGGGAGAAAGCTGGAACAGAAAGGGCAAAATGTTATAAAAAAAAAGGGACGGTTCCTCACAAGCTGTTGAACTACTTCTACTGGTTTTCACATCCCAAATAGCAGGAAGTAATGGAGGAGTTTTCTATAGCAGACACTAGAGGATGAGGTAAGGTGTGTTCTAGAATATAGAGAAAGCTTTTCCTTTTCTGCAGTTCCAGTCCCTGCAGCTTCCTCTCCTACATGCTCAAGCAATCTAGGGTCCTTATATCATCAAAACTGTCCCTCAACATCATCACATCCAGTGCAGGACTATGGACCCTCAGGGGTCTAGCATACAGGGAGCAGCCGGTGCAGTAATCCACAGGTGACATAAACATACCAGGCAAACATTGGGGCTGTGGCAGGGACAGGACGATGGCGGCCAGGAGGTGGGTGGTGTGCTCCGCTGCTCCTAACCCCAATATGGCAGGAACAGGCTGTCTGCATGGCAGGGATCAATCACAGTCATCATTCCTCAGGGCTCTCTGCAGGGAGTCCTTTATTTAAAAAAAAAACAGCCAAAAAAATGGTTCCAGCATTATAATCCATTGTCAATCACGGTATCCAATGTGGTCACGACCAGGGGCGGACTGACCATTTGGAAACTCGGGCACTGCCCGAGGGCCAGGGTCAGTAGGGGGCCCCATGAGATGCCCCTGGTACCCTTTTCATTGGCTTTTTTGGCTTCATTGGCTTTTTTGAGTTTGGGCAAGGACACAGGGGCCCCATGATCCCCTATTGCCCGGGGGCCCCATGAGTTGTCAGTCCGCCCCTGGTCACGACTCGTACCGAAATAAAAACAACACTTACTCACCGAAATTAAAAAACAACAACGCCGACTGACCCGTCCCCACCCTCCGAGCACCCGCCACTATCTGACATTTGTGTGTCAAATGTAAACATTTTGGGTGGAGCTAGTGGTGATGTCACCACTAGCTCTGCCCAATTGTGCTGTGATTGGCCAAAGCATTGCACCTGACAATGCATTTTCAGAGCGCAGTGCATTGTGGGGCGTGGTGGGTGAACAGCCTGAACACATGAATGGCCGATGTCTGAGTCAACTTAAAGCGGAGATCCACCCAAAAGGGGAAGTTCCGCTTTAAGGACTGCTCCCCCGCTCCCCATTAATCACTTCCCTGGGAGCGCGCAGCAATGCGATCCGATTCCCACTTTGTCCTCCGGACACAGTGGAACACCAATCGTTGTACGGGACCTCTGTACAAGGTCCCAATCATGTGATCACTGATTGGCCAATCAGTGATCACATGCAGAGTAGTATTATTATTATACAGTATTTATAAAGCTCCGATAGTTCGCTCAGCGCTGTACATTTCAAAGGGGGACAGAACATGTGACAGAACAATACCAATACAATGCAAAACATGAGGGGATCGAGGGCCCTGCTCTTTCGAGCTTACAATCTAGGAAGTAAGCAATGATGTCACTTCTGACATCAATGCTTACTACGTGTGAAACCTGTGAATAATCACAGAGGTCACATGGTACAGGGCTAGTCACAACAGCCTTGTACCATGTGACAAGCTGTGACCAATCACAGCTCACACAGTAGTTCTCAATGGCTGCAAGAATGCAGCCAGAGAGGAGAAATGATTGCTTTTACAGCCTTTATGGGTGTAAAAGCAATCAGTTTAAAAAAAAAAAAAAATCTTCATCACCCCCCACAAGTAGTACAGTGTCACCATGGCGACACTGTACTGCTAGGGTGACAGAATGTTAAAAAAAAAAACATAAATAATAATATGAAAAAAAGAAAAAAAAATGTTTAAAAATTATCATTTTTGGTTATAAACTAATTCAGGTTTTTTTTTTTTTTTACTAAAAAGATAACAGAATAAATTTTGGCCAAGATTTATGATGAAATATTATTTATTTGCAAAATTTTATAAGAAAAACTCTTTTTTAAAAATTTTTGGACTTTTTCATTTATATAGCAAAAAAAATAAAAATCCCAGCGGTGAATAAATACCACCAAAATAAAGCTTTATCTGTCTCAAAAAATGCTAACAAATTCATATGGGTAGAGTGTTGCATGACCGCGCAATTGTCATTCAAATTGTGATAGCGCAGAAAGCTGAAAATTGGCCTGGGGGGGAAGGGGGTGAAAGTGGAAGTGGTTTAGGATTGCGGCGGGGAGGGGGAGGGGGGGGGGCGGATGGCCGAATTTGACAGGTACCCGCTCCTATTTCATCGCCTAGGCTATTGGAAACGGAAGGTGTCCTCCCTCCCTGTAGTCTTTTGGGACACATGACAGGTCCCAGAAGACTACATGGCCATTCATGAAGCGCAGCAATACTCGCGCATGCGCAGTGTGTACCCGGTTGTGAAGCCCCAGGCTATCACAGCCGGGTGCCCACACTGAAGATGCATGGAATACAGGACGGCCGGTAAAACGGGCTACGGGGGACACACCGCGGGACCGAGGGAGAGGTAAGTGGCTGTTTTTTTAAAAGTCAGCAGCTACAGTTTTTGTAGATACTGACTTTTATTTTTTGACAGGGTGAGCGGAACTTTAACTTCAACTCAAACATCAAGCCCATCACTATGTGTGGTGCCAACGTGGCTATGCACCCACTTTATTTGGCCAACAGGATGGAAAGGATGTTGAATGTTAGCACTGCTGCTGGACATCTCCCTATCAGATTCTGCTCACCGATTTCGGATGATCTCATTCATTCCTCAAACCTAAAGATTTATTTATTTCAGGTACTTATATAGCACCATCGATTTACGCAGCTTTACATATATATTGTACATTCACATCAGTCCCTCACCCTCAAGGGGTGTACAATCTAAGGTCCCTCACCCTCAAGGGGCATACAATCTAAGGTCCCTCACCCTCAAGGGGCGTACAATCTAAGGTCCCTCACCCTCAAGGGGCGTACAATCTAAGGTCCCTCACCCTCAAGGGGTGTACAATCTAAGGTCCCCAACCCTCAATGGGCGTACAATCTAAGGTCCCTAACCCTCAAGGGGAGTACAATCTAAGGTCCCTCACCCTCAAGGGGAGTACAATCTAAGGTCCCTCACCCTCAAGGGGCGTACAATCTAAGGTCCCTAACCCTCAAGGGTTGTACAATCTAAGGTCCCTCACCCTCAAGGGTTGTACAATCTAAGGTCCCTCACCCTCAAGGGGCGTACAATCTAAGGTCCCTCACCCTCAAGGGTTGTACAATCTAAGGTCCCTAACCCTCAAGGGGAGTACAATCTAAGGTCCCTAACTCACATTCATACATACACATACTAGGGACAATTTAGACAGGAGCCAATTAACCTACCAGCATGTCTTTGGGTATGGGAGGAAACCGGAGTACCCAGAGGAAACCCACGCAGGCACAGGGAGAACATGCAAACTCCAGGCAGGTGGTGCTGTGGCTGGGATTCGAACCAACGACCCGAGTACTGCCAGGCGGATATGCTAACCATTCAGCCACTGTGCTGCCTGTCATTCTTCCATGAAAGACCTCCTTGCACACATCCTTCTTGCATCAATGTCCGGAGTGACACCACAACAGTTACGAAAACGCTGCCTCTCTTTGAACATGACCCAAATTGCTCATTTGTTTGATAATAATTCTGCCTTTTTCTGTTCTGAATTGCCATATTACATTTTAAATTATTCAACGGCAAAAAAACAGATTAAGATTATGAAGTTTGCTGGAAGTGTATGCATAATTAATGTAACATTTTAAAACTTTTTTTTTCCTGTTAAAAAAACTCAGTTATGTGTTGTTTGTATCAAAGGCAGATAGATAACAACCCCAACATTATTAAAAAAGAAAAGGACGATTTTTTTCCCCTCTCTCCAAATTTAAATGATACTAGTTTAGGGATTGATCAATAATAGTCGATAATTGTCTGCAGAAATGAATGCTGGAGAGGGGATCTGCCCAGGGCCTTTCCACCAGAAATCTGCCGAAACCGGTCTTTGACTTCCTTCTAGTCCAGACCAGGGGAGGACTGACAACTCATGGGGCCCCCAGGCAATAGGGGATTATGGGGCCCCTGTGTCCTTGCCCAAACTCAAAAAAGCCTATGAAAAAGGTACCAGGGGCATCTCATGACAGACAATTGCGCGGTTGAGCAACACTGTACCCCTATAACATTTTTATCATTTTTTTAGAGACAGACAGAACTTTCTTTTGGTGGTATTTGTTCACCATCGGGTTTATTTTTTGCTATGTAAATGAAAAAATACAGAAACTTTTGAAAAAATAATTTTTGCTTAGCTTTTGTTTAATTTTGAAAATATTATTTATTGTTATTATTATTATACAGGATTCATGGCGCCAACAGTTTGCTCAGCGCTTTACAATATAAAGGGAGACAATACAGCAACAATACAGTTCAATACAAGAGGGATAGGAGGGCCCTGATCCTGGGAGCTTACAATCAAATATTTTTTCTTCATACATTTAGGCCAAAATGTATTCTGCTACATTTTTTGGGTAAAAATAACCCAAATCCATGTATATTATTTAGGCTGTGTGAAAGCTATAGAGTCTACAAACTATGGGATTTTTATTATTTATTATTAACTATAATATGTACTTTTATTTACAAAACTATGGGATATGTATTTGAAAATTGATCAGTTGAGACTCCAAAATCCTAGAAGCTGGAATGACGTATGTCAGTGATCAGGACGCTGGTATGGAGTTGATCAGGGCATTAGCATGAGGTATGGCAGTGATCGGAACGCTGGTATGGTGGTGATTGGGACGCTGGTATGGTGGTGATTGGGACGCTGGTATGGTGGTGATCAGAATGCTGGTATGGGGTATGAGGTGATAAAGACGCTGGTATGGTGGTGATCAGGATGCTGGTATGGGGTATGAGGTGATAAAGACGCTGGTATGGTGGTGATCAGGATGCTGGTATGGTGGTGATCAGGATGCTGGTATGGGGTATGAGGTGATAAAGATGCTGGTATGGTGGTAATCAGGATGCTGGAATGGTGGTGATTGGGACGCTGGTATGGCAGTGATCAGGATGTTGGTATGGGGTATAAGGTGATAAAGACGCTGGTATGGTGGTGATCGGGACGCTGGTATGGTGGTGATCGGGACGCTGGAATGGTGGTGATCGGGATGCTGGTATGGTGGTGATCGGGACGCTGGTATGGTGGTGATCGGGATGCTGGAATGGTGGTGATCGGGACGCTGGTATGGTGGTGATCGGGATGCTGGAATGGTGGTGATCGGGACGCTGGTATGGTGGTGATCGGGACGCTGGTATGGTGGTGATCGGGACGGTGGTATGGTGGTGATCGGGACGCTAGAATGGTGGTGATCGGGATGCTGGTATGGTGGTGATCGGGATGCTGGTATGGTGGTGATCGGGACGCTGGAATGGTGGTGATCGGGATGCTGGTATGGTGGTGATCGGGACGCTGGTATGGTGGTGATCGGGACGCTGGTATGGTTATGGTGGTGATCGGGACGCTGGTATGGTGGTGATCGGGATGCTGGAATGGTGGTGATCGGGACGCTGGAATGGTGGTGATCAGGACGCTGGTATGGTGGTGATCGGGATGCTGGAATGGTGGTGATCGGGACTCTGGTATGGTGGTGATCGGGATGCTGGAATGGTGGTGATCGGGACGCTGGTATGGTGGTGATCGGGACGCTGGAATGGTGGTGATCGGGATGCTGGTATGGTGGTGATCGGGATGCTGGAATGGTGGCGATCGGGACTCTGGTATGGTGGTGATCGGGATGCTGGAATAGTGGTGATCGGGACGCTGGTATGGTGGTGATCGGGACGCTGGAATGGTGGTGATTGGGACGCTGGAATGGTGGTGATCGGGATGCTGGTATGGTGGTGATCGGGATGCTGGAATGGTGGCGATCGGGACTCTGGTATGGTGGTGATCGGGATGCTGGAATAGTGGTGATCGGGACGCTGGTATGGTGGTGATCGGGACGCTGGAATGGTGGTGATTGGGACGCTGGAATGGTGGTGATCGGGATGCTGGTATGGTGGTGATCAGGACTCTGGTATGGTGGTGATCGGGATGCTGGAATGGTGGTGATTGGGATGCTGGTATGGGGTATGTGTTGATCAGAATGCTGGTATGCTGGAATGGTGGTGATCGGGACGCTGGTATGGTGGTGATCGGGGCGCTTGTATGGTGGTGATCGGGACGCTGGAATGGTGGTGATCGGGACGCTGGAATGGTGGTGATCGGGACGCTGGTATGGTGGTGATCGGGACGCTGGTATGGTGGTGATCGGGACGCTGGAATGGTGGTGATCGGGATGCTGGTATGGTGGTGATCGGGACGCTGGAATGGTGGTGATTGGGACGCTGGAATGGTGGTGATCGGGATGCTGGTATGGGGTATGTGTTGATCAGAATGCTGGTATGCTGGAATGGTGGTGATCGGGACGCTGGTATGGTGGTGATCGGGGCGCTTGTATGGTGGTGATCGGGACGCTGGAATGGTGGTGATCGGGATGCTGGAATGGTGGTGATTGGGACGCTGGAATGGTGGTGATCGGGATGCTGGTATGGGGTATGTGTTGATCAGAATGCTGGTATGCTGGAATGGTGGTGATCGGGACGCTGGTATGGTGGTGATCGGGGCGCTTGTATGGTGGTGATCGGGACGCTGGAATGGTGGTGATCGGGACGCTGGAATGGTGGTGATCGGGACGCTGGTATGGTGGTGATCGGGACGCTGGTATGGTGGTGATCGGGATGCTGGTATGGTGGTGATCGGGACGCTGGAATGGTGGTGATCGGGACGCTGGAATGGTGGTGATCGGGACGCTGGTATGGTGGTGATCGGGACGCTGGTATGGTGGTGATCGGGACGCTGGTATGGTGGTGATCGGGACGCTGGTATGGTGGTGATCGGGATGCTGGTATGGTGGTGATCGGGACGCTGGAATGGTGGTGATCGGGACGCTGGAATGATGGTGATCGGGACGCTGGTATGGTGGTGATCGGGATGCTGGTATGGTGGTGATCGGGACTCTGGAATGGTGGTGATCGGGACTCTGGTATGGTGGTGATCGGGACGCTGGTATGGTGGTGATCGGGACGCTGGTATGGTGGTGATCGGGACGCTGGAATGGTGGTTATTGGAACGCTGGTATGGTGGTGATCGGGATGCTGGTATGGGATATGTGTTGATCAGAATGCTGGTATGGGGTATGGCGATGATTATGATGCTGGTATGGGGAGCTTAGGACACTGGTATGGGGTATGGCGGTGATCAGGACTCTGGTATGGGGTATGGCGGTGATCAGGACTCTGGTATGGGGTATGGCGGTGATCAGGACTCTGGTATGGGGTATGGCGGTGATCAGGACACTGGTATGGGGTATGGCTGTGATCAGGACACTGGTATGGGGTATGGCAGTGATCAGGACATTGGTATGGCATATGGGGGTGATCAGGATCCTGGTATGGGGCATGGTGGTGCTCAGGATACTGGCACGGTGTATGGGGTGATCATAGGGTTGCCACTAAATCCCTTTAAAACTGAACACATTAATTACACAGGTTCTGTGGCTGATTAAGGCGTTAATTAAACTCACTTAGTGCTTTATCTGCATTAAATTAGTCTCAGAACCTCTATAATTAATATGTGCTCAGTTTTAAAGGGATGGGGTGGCAGCCCTGCAAAGGGGGGGAGTCCTCTTTTGGATGGGACTTTAACGGCACAATTCTCTTATATAATAAATTAAAACAGTTTAAGAAAGATTTTTTTAAAACAATACGCAGTTTTATTTTTACAATCTAAAAATCAAACATCAAGCTACAATACAGATTGTGGCGGTGTCATCAGCGATGGTATTGCGAATCTCGACATGGGTCATGCATAAATCGCACTTGACGCGTTTCAAGATCAACAGAAATCTCTTCCTCAGAAGTGCTCAAGAAGACATGACGCCTACAACAAACACACACATATCAATATACATCGCAAGATTTTATTGGTATAAACAATGTAATAATTTGCGATATGGTTATACACTTACATGATCCCATGTGAGGTGAAAACCGTCAAACAATTAAGAACTAATTTTATATGAACACAGCCAAGGACTTCTCATATATCTCAGGCAAGAATGAAAGAACAAGGAATAAAGAAAAACTGAAAACAAGCAAAGGATACATTAAGCATTAAAGTATTCAATTAGCCTCAGAACCTCTATAATTAATATGTGCCTGGTTTTAAAGGGATGGGGTGGCAACCCTAGGTGATCAAAACGTTGGTATGGGGTATGGCTGTGATCAAGGAGCTGGTATGGGGTATGGTGGTGATCAAGGAGCTGGTATGGGGTATGGTGGTGATCAAGGAGCTGGTATGGGGTATGGTGGTGATCAAGGAGCTGGTATGGGATATGGTGGTGATCAGGGAGGTGGTATGGGGTATGGTGGTGATCAGGGAGATGGTATGGGATATGGTGGTGATCAGGGAGATGGTATGGGGTATGGTGGTGATCAGGGAGATGGTATGGGGTATGGTGGTGATCAGGGAGATGGTATGGTGTATGGTGGTGATCAAGGAGCTGGTATGGCGGTGATCAGAGAGACGGTATGGAGTATGGTGGTGATCGGGACACTGGTATGGCAGTGATCAGGACATTAGCATTAGGTATGGTGGTGATCAGGACATTAGAATGAGGTATGGCGGTGATCAGGATGCTGGTGAGGCGGTTATTGGAACGCTAGTATGGCGGTGATCAGAATGCTGGCATGGGGTATAGTGTGATCAGGACGCTGGTATGGTGGTGATCAGGACATTAGCATGAGGTATGGCAGTAATCAGGATGCTGGTATGGCGGTGATTGGGATGCTGGTATGGGGTAAGGCGGTGATCAAGATGCTGGTATGGGGTGACCAGGATGCTGGTATGGGGTATGAGGTGATCAGAACGCTGACATGGGGTATAGTGTGATCAGGATGCTGGTATGGGGTATGGTGGTGATCAGGACATTAGCATGAGGTATGGCGGTAATCAGGATGCTGGTATGGGGTATAGCAGTGATCAAGATGCTGGTATAGGAACAGCAACCTAGCTGTTTCTTCTCCCTGATCAGGACACTAGTATGGGGTATAGAGTGATCAGGACAATAGTATGGGGTATGGGGGTGATCAGGACGCTGGTATGGGGTATGGGGTGATCAGGATGCTGGTATGGGGAATGGCGGTGATCAGGATGCTGGTATGGGGTATGGAGGTGATCAGGACACTGGTATGGGGTATGGTGGTGATCAGGACACTGGTATGGGGTATGGGGGTGATCAGGACACTGGTATGGGGTAAGAAGGTGATCAGGATGCTGGTATGGGGTAAGAAGGTGATCAGAATGTTGGTATGGGAACAGCAATCCAGCTGTTTCTTCTCCCTGAAAAGCAGGGAGAAAAAACAGCAAGCTAGTAAAGTAAAATCAGCACAAATTACACATTTTTAGGCACACATTTAACCCCTCGATCACCCTAGATATTAACCCCTTCCCAGCCAGTGTCATTAGTACAATGCTGGTGTAAAGTATTATACCTGATTACTGTATTAGTGTCACTAGCGACATCAGTGTCAGTTAGTCGATTAGTGTCCCTCCCAACCAGTGTCTGTTAGTGCCAGATTTCCCACCACTCTATTATAGTCACACTATAAGTCCCTGAACACTGTCATTACCAGTGTAACACTGCCCTCTTAGTTGCTGAGTTTTGGGTCCCCCTAAAGCTCTACACAGCCAGGCAACACGCATTTTCTTCCACACCTTGCACACTGGAGACAGTAAACAGTCCTTGAGCTTAGTTTTGTTGTTTTATTAAGGAGTTAACAACTTGGATGGGGTCTAGGGGTATATGGGATGTCCAAGGAAAGTGCAAACTTGAGGACAACGTAGAGCAGCTATGTACAAAAATGTGGACAAAAATAGTCTCTCCTCTAACAGCATCCAAAGTTCTTTGGTGTACCTCCTCAGACCCAAGATAAATCCTCCTCTCCACCCAGCTGCCTGAGGGTATTCCCTAGGCAAGGGGCCCAAGAACTGTAGATTGATAACAGTCCCGGATGAAAACTAGTTGGGCATTGCACCGCCCTCTCCCCTTATATGGCCCAGGGGGTGTAGGAGTACTCACTCTGTCTTTCCATGTTTGCTTGGTGGGTTGATGGCTGCCTTCAGGCCTTATGCTGGGCTGGCTCATTCCCTGCTTCAAAGGCCGTCTTCCCAAGGAGACGATGGGACAGAGGAGATCCTCCCTTCCAGAAGCCTGCCTGCAGGTAGGCTCATCTCCCTGGGGACCCCACCCAGGCTCCTCACTCCAGCCTTCCTCTCAGTCCATCTTCCACCTGACACTGCCCACCTCCTCCCAGGCTCTGTGATACTTAAGGGTTGCCTTGTTTACTATGCCCAGCCTCCTGCCAGAGGATTGGCCAAAGAACCTCAAGCATGCAGATCTGAGCTTCCTCCCCTCCTCTGTACCTCTTTCAGAAAGCTCACAAATGGTTTCTGGATAAGTGTGAGGGCTCCAGAAGCTCTAGCGTTCAGAACCTCCCTAGCCCTAACTCCTGACTTACTCACAGGCTGACTCATCCCAGGCTGCTGCTCAGCCTCTACCTAAAAAGAAAACAACAAACAGCTATCTAGCTAACCTGGAGGGCGTTACATCAGTATAGTGTCATACTGTAGCTGCTTTAATTCCAGTATATATGTCATAGTTTGTAGACACTATAACTTTCACATAAACCAATTATTATTCACTTATTGGGATTTTCTTTTAACAGACATGTAGCAGAATACATTTTGGCCTAAATTAATGAAGATTTTTTTTTTTATGTATTTTATAACAGAAAGTAGAAGGTCCTGTTTTTTTCCAACATTTTTGGTCTTTTTTTTGTTTTTATAATAAAAAAATAAAACAAACAGTGGTGATCAAATACCACCAAAAGAAAGCTCTATTTGTGTGAAAAAAAATGATATAAATTTGTTGCATGACCAAGCAATTGACACTTAAAGTAGCGCAGTGCTGAATAGCAATCATTGCCCTGGTCATGAAGGGGGTAAAACCTTCCAGAAGTTAACTGGCTAAAGGGTGGATTGTAGGTGCACAGCACTTAAGTGGACCTGCAATAGGATCAGAATTTGGGATTAGAAAGAACGGAGGTTAAAGAGACCCTGTCACTACGCACATTCAGAAATAAGGTTCTCTGCAAGAAGGACCCCCTACCACCTGCTGATACTCCTGTAGAGAAATGCCCGTAGCGAAAAAGAAAGAAGAAATGGCGCAGGGCATACATGACTAGGCCCAGAGTGGGGAAGGAGGAACAGAAAGGGTTAAGGCAGATCCAAGGGGTTTGTTTTGATAGTGGGGGTATTTGGTTGGTGGAAGGTTGAGAGTAGGTGGGGTTTTCTGCACCTTAGGGTGGGGAGTTTCAGTGAGGGGGCGTCAGTTGAGCTGGAAGTCAGGAGTGTGAGCTTCCCTCCCGCCCTCCCTGTTTTTGGTGAGTATTGGGTCCCTCCAGGTAGAGGGGGGTTATGTTGGTTCACGGGCGGTTGTTGGTCTTTGGAGGTGGTTCTTATCTTGGAAGCTAAAAACAATGGTGTGGGACCCATCGGTGGTATGGGATGCCCGGGGACATTCCCAGTTAACCAAGGTTTAACTAGAAGGTGGTGGTGCTGCACTGCAGACGGTATGGTTGTCTCCGAGCTGGTTGGCTGGAGGCCTAGTGTATATGGTTGTCCGCAGGTGCATTTTGGATCGTTTGGGGGTGCCTTCGAAGACCAACAACAATTCTTTGGGTTTCTGTTATAAGGAATGGTTGGTGTATTTAAATTTGTGTTGTTAATAAAAGGCCATGTTGGCCATTTACTCCAAAATTGGTGTTATGTGTTTTGTAAGTAGAATTGGTTAAGGGGAAAGGGGGGTTTGTACGGAACGGTCATGGTGGTAATGGGGAGTGGACAAGCCTATCTCTGGTGCAATAGTCATGCTTCATCCGTAGGATCCGCTGGAGAGGATGGGTCTTCTGTAGTTTGCCTGACCTTCTCAAGAACCTCTGATGCACCAGGTGGAGTGTACATTCATACAATACTGCAGTAAATCACTGAAAGTAATACTTTGTACAGAGTAGCAGCACTATATAAAAAAAAAACAGGCACCCAGCCATGTGGTAAAGGCAAACTTAATATTTGGTTGGTAACTAGGCAAGCATAAAATGGATTAACAATGGTAATAACACCATTTAGCATACAAAGTGATTAACGTTAGACACCAGGCATAAGATGACACTTGGCATCCAGATCAGCACAAATAGCAAGGTCACCTCAAGTGTAGCAGTGAGAAGTAGTAAAGTTTAATCTACCGAGTGCTGGAACTTTACTGCTAGAGCGCATTTATGGCAGTGATGCTAATTCTAGACCTAATGGGTATGCACTGTCCAAAATAAAGGTGGACTTGCAGAACAATTATTACGGGGGGGTAGGTCCTTCGCGATGTTCTTCTGATGACTTTTGTTGGGGCCCTTTAAAAGCTGGTGCACCTAACGAGATTCCAGTTAAGCTGCATGCAGTGAAGTATAGGTATGGTATAGTCTAGGAACAGGTGCAAGGTAGATCTGGTTCAGATGCGGTAAAGGTTTGGTATAGTGTGGTATAGGGTTGATAAAGGTGCATTCTAGGTTTGGAATAGGTAGGGTATAGAGTGCAGTATGGATTGGGTACACTTGGTGTCCTGCTTTTATTGGCTCAATCAAAGAGAGTTTTAGAAAGTGAGTTTTTTTTTTTTTTTTACAAGAGAACCAGTCACTTTAACCAGTCAGGGCAAAGTGACAAATTCACAGTTAAGCTGAATTCTAAATGCAAGACTACTCTCCACTGCTGACATGGGAATTTCAAGGGCCCACACATCTTTCACAGCTGGAGCAGAGCAGAACAATGGCTAGCCAGGGACCAAGGGAAATGGCATGTATGCCGTTCTATTTTATCCCTCTAAACCAGGAATTCTCAACCTATTTACCACCCTTAAAATAATTACCAGGTCTCAGGGAACACATAGTAAACCAACTGAATAGGGGCTGTGACGGGAGTGACTTTCGGTGGGGAGCCATGGAACACAGCCCCCTTTGGAGAGGTGGGGAGACCCTTGTCTCAGCTCCCCATATCCCTATTATGTGTAAGTCACCCTGTGCCTGTTAAGGGTACAGGGTGGAATGCTCTAATATTGGGGTGGGGGGTGTTCATTGTTCATTGCCATTCAGCTGCATCCCATTGTTCTATTGTGTGTCTTGCTTGGGAGCAAACTATTATGGGATGTATGGGTTTGTGTATTGTCTACTGCCACTTGGTGTATCCCATTGTTCTATTGTGTGTCTTGCTTGGGAGCAAACTATTATGGGATGTATGTGTTTGTACTGGCTTGGTGGGGGGTGTTTCCGGCAGCCCTTCCCCCTGATGGGACGGCCTGCTGATGTGTTTCCTGCTACTGGGTGTATTTCCCCGCCCTGTGTATATATCTTGTATCTATGATAAAATAAACGAGTCCATTTCCTGTTTTAATACGATCAGCGGTGGTTTCTGTGGATCTGTGTTCGGACAGGGAAGCTGGAGTCTAATGGAAATACCCTAGCGCAGTCGGGGTCTGGTTCCGTTACAGGGGTCCATCCAGAAAATGTCACCATGGCGAGTAGGAAGAGTGCAACCTTTAAAGTGGTGGTAGGATGCCAGCCTTACGGAGAGCTAAATAGACAATTGGTGTCATGCTATTGTTTTGCAAGTGGCTTCGCCTCTAAAGCTATCAATGCAACATCAGATGGGATCAGAGGCATTTGCCTGTGGCGGCAATTTACAGGGGGCGGGGCTGCCCCCAGGCCTAAGGGACACAGGTGGGAGTGAGCAGGAGGGTCGCCATCAGGGAGGGGCAGCCGACACACAAGGAGGAGGGCGGAGTGGTTGGCGGATCCCTGGTGTGCGCAAGGAGAGGTCAGGGGCCATGCTGTCTGGCAGGAGAAGCCCCCCGCTCTTTGTTGAAGCTGCCTCCAGAGATTCTGGTGGAGATGGGACATCTCCTGGCATGCTCCTGGCACCAGATCCTGACACCATCTTGAGGAGCAGCTGCTGGACAGGTAAGAATTGAAGGACTAGTGCTTCCCCACTCCTGTCACACTGCCTCCTCTCATCACACTGCCCCCGTCATGCTGCCCCCCACCTGTCCTTCTGCCCTCCTCCTGTCACACTTCCCCCTCATTCTGCTGCCCCCTCCTGCCCCACTGCCCCCATCCTGTCACACTGCTTCTCCCTCCTGTCATGTTGTCCTCCTGCCCCTCTGACCCCCTCCTTTCCCTCTGCCCCCCAACCTGTCCCCCTGCTCCCTACCTGTCCAGCAGCCTCCCACCTGTCCCATTGCTTCACTCCTGTATAGCTGCCCCCCACCTTTCTTGCTGCCCCCAATGGACCCTGCTTTGGTCTTGATGATGCAGGGATCCTAGACTACTGGAGTGTGCAGGAACTGCAGGAACCAGTCTAGCTGTAGATTGGAGTGGAGGATTGGAAACCAGGGGCGGATTGATAACTCATGGGGCCCCCCGGGCAATAGGGGATCATGGGGCCCCTGTGTCCTTGCCCACACTCAAACCACACCAAAAAAAAGCCTATGAAAGGTACCAGGGGCATCTCATGATATATATATATATTCAGGGGTGGACTGACAACTCATGGGGCCCCCGGGCAATAGGGGATCATGGGGCCCCTGTGTCCTCACCCACACTCAAACCACACCCAAAAAAGCCTATGAAAGGTACCAGGGGCATCTCATGATATATATATATATATATTCAGGGGCGGGCTGACAACTCATGGGACCCCCAGACAATAGGGCATCATGGGGCCCCTGTGTCCTTGCCCACACTCAAAGCACACCCAAAAAAGCCTATGAAAGGTATTCATGGGATCCTCTGCTAACCCCAGGCCCTCGGGCTCTGCCTGACTGCTCAAATAGTCAGTCCGCCCCTGTTGGGAACGTAAACCTTTTTTACTTGTTCAACTAAACTTAACAAGTCATTAACCCTTGCCATGCAGGCACAGCCCCTAGAGGTGTGATCCACTTTACAGTTGATATATATAAAATCTGACAAAAGATTTGCAAGTTCGGTTGGCCAGTTTCGTGATTCAAGCCCCCTTAATGTACAGGCAAATCTGTGACCTTCCTTTTCCCCACTGCAGTTTGTCAATGCTGATTGGTCTCTGTCCTGCCCAGGGGTGGACTGACCATTCGGAAACTCGGGCACTGCCCGAGGGCCCAGGATCAGTAAGGGGCCCCATGAGATGCCCCTGGTACCTTTCATAGGCTTTTTTAGGTGTGGTTTGAGTGTGGGTGAGGACACAGGAGCCCCATGATCTCCTATTGCCCGGGGGCCCCATGAGTTGTCAGTCCGCCCCTGGTCCTGCCCCTCCATTAATTTGGTTATCCAATCAAGTTCCATTATTACACTGATGAGGTCATCATACCGATCGCACCTCTTGTCAGAAAGCTTCTAGCGTTAGACTGACAGCACCGCCGTGATGCAGTAGATTCTGCTTGGCTCCTCTATTTTCAAAAGGATTATGAAAAACTAATATGAAGGAAGACTCAGGATCTTCTATTATCTTTTAACCCCTTCCCGCCGATGCCTCCTGGCCCTTTAAGAGATTCAGACGCCGGGAGGCGGGGCGGTTGGGGCGTGGTTTAGGAATCATGTGACCGCCGTGATGACGCGTCATGGCGGTCACATGATCGGGAAAGGTCCCGATCGAAAGAGCGGACCGGGACCTTTCCGTGAGTACCACACGTGTCCTGGGAGCGCGCAGGGCGCGCGCTCTCAGCACATATGTATTTAGTTCCATGAACGCAAATGTGCTGCCGCTCGGCGTCTAGGCCCAGACGCCGGGCGGCCGCACATTCGTGTGCAGCCGGCGCAAAGGGTTAAATAATTGAAATAGATACAGTATATAAGTATAAATACGCTCTGATACATCCATATCTTTTGCCTTCAAGGAGCAGGCCACATGCTGAAGGGGTTAATCCTGCCATATTCATCCCCTGTCAATGCCATCCCAGAAGAGGTTTTAATTTTTACAATATGTAACTAATGAAATGACTGGAGAAGTCCCCTGCATCGGGATTGCTCAGAAATCTTTAGCTCGGAATAAACAATTCAATTTGAGATCTTTCTCCGGGTTACTTTGGTGACGCGCCAATCCAATAGTAATTCCATAATTCCGGCGTACGCGGAGAGGTGAGCTGCGATCGGTGGTTGTCAGCTGGCAGCGAGCTTCGGCTCCGGCTCCCGGAGAGATGAAATGAATGCGTTATGATTGATTGAGGCAATGAGTTTAAACGATTACACAATTGTTATCTTTCAGCCGTCTGAGATCTGCGTAATGACTGAAAGAGATGCCGCAGAGAACCGCAAACTGCCTTGAAATCGGAGAGGAATGGTAATCGCTGCGCAGGTAGAACCATAAACACTCGAGGTGAAGAACACAGCGGGGCTGATTTACTAAAACTGAAGTTGAGGCATCGATCTTCTGAGAACAACCAGATCAGATCCTCACAATATGTACTTTACAGGACTTAAAGGATCTGCTACTTTGGTCGAACTGGATGGACTTTTGTCTTTTTTCAGCCAGACTAACTATGTAACTATGGTGCCGGATACCACCGCATACCTTCAGAGATCTAGTGGTGTCCATGTCTCAATGGGCCAGAGCTGCTTTGGTGGCAAAAGAGGACACACACACATATATATATATATACATACAAACACACACACATATATATATATATACATACAAACACACACATATATATATATATATATACATACAAACACACACATATATATATATATATACATACAAACACACACATATATATATATATATACATACAAACACACACATATATATATATATATATATATACATACAAACACACACATATATATATATATATACATACAAACACACACATATATATATATATATACATACAAACACACACACACATATATATATATATACATACAAACACACACATATATATATATATATATATATACATACAAACACACACATATATATATATATATATATATATATATACATACAAACACACACACATATATATATATACAGTGGGGCAAAAAAGTATTTAGTCCCCACCAATTGTGCAAGTTCTCCCACTTACAAAGATGAGAGAGGCCTGTAATTGGCATCATAGGTAGACCTCAACTATGAGAGACAAAATGAGAAAACAAATCCAGACAATCACATTGGCTGATCTGGAAAGAATTTATTTGCAAATTATGGTGGAAAATAAGTATTTGGTCACCTACAAACAAGCAAGATTTCTGGCTCTCACAGACCTGTACCTTCTTCTTTAAGAGGCTCCTCTGTCCTGCACTCATTACCTGTATCAATGGCACCTGTTTGAACTTGTTATCAGTATAAAAGACACCTGTCCACAACCTCAAACAGTCACACTCCAAACTCCACTATGGTGAAGACCAAAGAGCTGTCGAAGGACACCAGAAACAAAATTGTAGACCTGCACCAGGCTGGGAAGACTGAATCTGCAATAGGCAAGCAGCCTGGTGTGAACAAATCGACTGTGGGAGCAATAATTAGAAAATGGAAGACATACAAGACCACTGATAATCTCCCTCGATCTGGGGCTCCACGCAAGATCTCACCCCGTGGGGTCAAAATGATCACAAGAACGGTGAGCAAAAATCCCAGGACCACATGGGGGGGGACCTACTGAATGACCTGCAGAGAGCTGGGACCAACGTAACAAAGGCTACCATCAGTAACACACTACGCCGCCAGGGACTCAGATCCTGCAGTGTCAGACGTGTCCCCCTGCTTAAGCCAGTACATGTCCGGGCCCGTCTGAAGTTTGCTAGAGAGCATTTGGATGATCCAGAAGAGGATTGGGAGAATGTCATATGGTCAGATGAAACCAAAATAGAACTGTTTGGTAGAAACACAACTCGTCATGTTTGGAGGAGAGAGAATGCTGAGTTGCATCCAAAGAACACCATACCTACTGTGAAGCATGGGGGTGGCAACATCATGCTTTGGGGCTGTTTCTCCGCAAAGGGACCCGGACGACTGATCCGTGTACAGGACAGAATGAATGGGGACATGTATCGTGAGATTTTGAGTGGAAACCTCCTTCCATCAGCAAGGGCATTGAAGATGAAACGTGGCTGGGTCTTCCAACATGACAATGATCCCAAACATACCGCCCGGGCAATGAAGGAGTGGCTTCGTAAGAAGCATTTCAAGGTCCTGGAGTGGCCTAGCCAGTCTCCAGATCTCAACCCCATAGAAAACCTTTGGAGGGAGTTGAAAGTCCGTGTTGCCCAGCGACAGCCCCAAAACATCACTGCTCTAGAGGAGATCTGCATGGAGGATGGGCCAACATACCAGCAACAGTGTGTGCCAACCTTGTGAAGACTTCCAGGAAACGTCTGACCTCTGTCATTGCCAACAAAGGATATATAACAAAGTATTGACATGAACTTTTCATATTCACCAAATACTTATTTTCCACCATAATTTGCAAATAAATTCTTTCCAAATCAGCCAATGAGATTGTCTGGATTTGTTTCTCATTTTGTCTCTCATAGTTGAGGTCTCCCTATGATGCCAATTACAGGCCTCTCTCATCTTTGTAAGTGGGAGAACTTGTACAATTGGTGGTGACTAAATACTTTTTTGCCCCACTGTATACATACATACAAACACACATATATATATACACAGTTGTGTTCAAAATAATAGCAGTCAGACATCACTAACCGGATCAATTACTGTTTTTCGCATCAGAATGACAAGCAAGTCGCATCAAAATCACATTAAAGTCACAAGCAAGTTGGACCGGAAACCTAACAAATCAATCCGAATCTTCCAACACAACTTCCGTAAATATGAATCGATTTGGAAGGACAAATACACGGAACGGATTCCCAAAGCGAATCCTTCCAACATAACGAATACGACTGAACAAAATGATTGACTTAATGAGGAGTTCCCCTGCCCCACCCCCTGCCCCACCCCCTGCCCCACCCCCTGCCCCGCCCAAAAACTAATGGTCAGCCTCTACAAATACTGTGACTGCTGACTTCTAATCCCTCGCCTACTGGGCACTCCCCCCCCGGGCACTCCCCCCCCCCCTCCACCTCCTGCCCAGGCCAACTTTCAGCTTTCAGCGCTGTCACACTTTGAATGACAATTACACGGTCGTGCAACGCTGTACCCATATGAAATGTTGATCATTTTTTTACACAAATAGAGCTTTCTTTTGGTATTCACTCACCGCTGGGGGGTTTATTTTTTATTCCATTAACAAAAGAGCAAAAAAATTAAAAAAAAAAGTTTTTCTTTGTTTCTATTATAAAATTTGGCAAACAGGTAATTTTTCTCCTTCACTGATCTGCGTTGATGAGGCGGCACTGATAGGCAACACTGATGGGCACTGATAGGTGTCACTGATGGGCACTGATAGGCAGCACTGATAGGCAGCACTGATGGGCACTGATAGGCGGCAATGATAGGCAGCAGTGATTGGCACTTATAGGCAACACTGACTGGCACTGATAGGTGTCACTGATGGCCACTGATAGGCAGCACTGATGGGCACTGATAGGCGGCAATGATAGGCAGCACTGATGGGCACTGATTAGCAGCACTGATAGGCGGCAATGATAGGTGTCACTGCTGGGCACTGATAGGCAGCACTGATAGGCGGCAATGATAGGCGGCACTGATTGGCACTTATAGGCAACACTGACTGGCACTGATAGGTGTCACTGATGGGCACTGATAGGCGGCACTGATGGGCACTGATAGGCAGCACTGATAGGCGGCAATGATAGGCGGCACTGATGGGCACTGATAGGCGGCACTGAAAGGCGGCACTGATTAGGTGGCACTGATAGGCAGCACTGATGGGCACTGATAGGCAGCACTGATAGGCGGCACTGATTGGCACTTATAGGCAACACTGACTGGCACTGATAGGTGTCACTGATGGGCACTGAGGGGCACTGATAGGCGGCACTGATGGGCACCGATAGGCAGCACTGATAGGCGGCAATGATAGGTGGCAATGATAGGCGGCACTGATGGGCACTGATAGGCGGCACTGATTAGGTGGCACTGATAGGCAGCACTGATGGGCAATGATAGGCGGCACTGATGAGCTGACACTGATGAGCCGGCATTGATGAGGCAGCACTGATGATGCTGCACTGATATGCAACAATGATGAGCACTGACAGACGGCACTGCTTAACACTGACTGGCGGCACTGCTGGGCACTGATGGGTGGCACTGCTGGTCAGCACTGATAGGCGGCACAGATGGGCACTGATATGCAACAATGATGGGTACTGATAGATGGCACTGCTGGGCACTGACTCGCAGCACTGCTTGGCACTGGTGGGCACCGATCATCAGGGCACTAACAATTGCCGGTCATCAGACACAGCTGATCACGTGGTAAAAGGTCGCTGTGATTGGCCTTTTACCACATCACATGATCAGCTGTATCCGTAGGACACAGCGATCCCAGAGACCGGGGGGCACACGGGAGGAAGCGTTCTGGGAGGATGTCATATGACGCCCTCCCAGGACTCGACAACCGCGCTGTGGCCGTCATTCGAATATAGCGCGGTTGGTAAGTGGTTATTATCAGGGCACTTACCTGTCTAGGGATCCAGCAGTGTCCTCACCCTGGGCTGATTCTTCCATCCGCTGTCAGGTGCTGGAGCCGCCATCTTGACTAAGGGAAACCGGCAGCGAAGCTTTGCAACCGTTGCAACTACTGCGCATGAGCGAATCGCAGTGCGCTTTGTGAATGACCGCAGTCTTCTGGAACCTGTGAAATGTCCCAGAGGGATATGGGGGGAGGGGGGGGGGGCGAACTTTTGGGTCAATTCACCCAGAAGTGGGAGCGACTACCTGTCACAACCAGGTAACCACTCCCCCCCAAAAGGTGTCAAATGTGGCAGCGGAGGGGGGGGGGAGTTGATAAGCGGAACTTCCTCTTTTGGGTGGAGCTCCACTTTAATAAATGAATCCGAAACGAAACAAACGTTATCGTCCTGCACTGTTCCGAGCGCGCAGCAAACAAGCCGCGCGCATACGTTGCCATTTAGGCTGCCTTCGCATTTGCGCATTTCCAAACGTGCAGCAACCCACGCAGAAAACGTCATGCTATTCAAAGCTGTGCTGCAGACGCGTACCGCGCTTGCGTTGCCAGTTGGGCTGTGTTCACAGCTGCGTGTTTCCAAACGCATGGCAAACTGCGCAGAAACGCAAGCTTTGACGTGCGTTTCAGAAACGCATTGCGCTTTCATCGACCATTTAGGCATGCGTTCTCATGAATACGCGGAAATTCGCACAGAAAATGCGCACTTTGACATGCGTCTCGAAAAGGCATGGCGACGTGCAGCAAACATGCGTTGTGCTCAAATTACCATTCAGGCTGCGTCCGCATTGCCGCGTTTTACAAAGGCGCATCAACCTGCTCAGAAACAAACGGGAGCGTTGCAGCGCGCTTCGGAAACACTCATCGTGCTTGTGCTGTCCTTACAAGAGATGGTCAGAGACTGCAGACATGATACAGGAGATGGTCAGAGACTGCAGACAGGATACAGGAGATGGTCAGAGACTGCAGACATGATACAGGAGATGGTCAGAGACTGCAGATATGATACAGGAGATGGTCAGAGACTGCAGATATAAAACAGGAGATGGTCAGAGACTGCAGACATGATACAGGAGATGGTCAGAGACTGCAGACAGGATACAGGAGATGGTCAGAGACTGCAGATATGATACAAGAGATGGTCAGAGACTGCAGATATGATACAAGAGATGGTCAGAGACTGCAGATATGATACAGGAGATTGTCAGAGACTGCAGACATGATACAAGAAATGGTCAGAGACTGCAGACATAGTACAGGAGATGGTCAGAGACTGCGGACATAGTACAGGAGAAGGTCAGAGACTGCAGACATAGTACAGGAGATGGTCAGAGACTGCAGACATAGTACAGGAGATGGTCAGAGACTGCAGACATGATACAAGAAATGGTCAGAGACTGCAGACTTACTACAGGAGATGGTCAGAGACTGCAGATATGATACAGTAGATGGTCAGAGACTGCTGACGTGATACAAGAGATGGTAAGAGACTGCTGATATGATACAAGAAATGGTCAGAGACTGCAGACTTACTACAGGAGATGGTCAGAGACTGCAGATATGATACAGTAGATGGTCAGAGACTGCAGATATAATACAGGAGATTGTCAGAGACTGCAGACATCATACAGGAGATGGTCAGAGACTGCTGACGTGATACAAGAGATGGCCAGAGACTGCAGACTTACTACAGGAGATGGTCAGAGACTGCAGATATGATACAGGAGATTGTCAGAAACTGCTGATGTGATACAGATGGTCAGAGACTGCTGACGTGATACAAGAGATGGTATGTAATTCCTACACCGTTCAACTGATTTGGATGTAAATACCCTCAAATTAAAGCTGACAGTCTGCAGTTAAAGCACATCTTGTTCTTTTCATTTCAAATCCATTGTGGTGGTGTATAGAGCCAAAAATGTTAGAATTGTGTCCATGTCCCAATATTTATGGACCTGACTGTAAACCAGTAATGTGCAGAAGAGCAAACACAAAAAAAAAGAATAAAATAATAACAAAATAAAGTTTCTAAACATATAATGAGCAGACACACAAACAATTAAAAATAATAAAGAATAGAATAGTAACAAATAAAACTACTAAACTAATAATAAGCAAACACACAAAACATGGAAAAAAAATTAAAGAATACAATTAAAAAAAACAACTAAACAAATAAGAAAAAACACACAAAAAAAGAAAAAAAAATTAAAGAATAAAAAAAGCAACTACACAAATAAGAAAAAACACAAAAAAAGAAAAAAAATTTAAAGAATAAAAAAAAGCAACTACACAAATAATGAGCAAACACACAGGAAAATGAAAATAAAAACACACACACAAAAACAACAACAAATGAAATGCAACAAATCAAAGTGAACTGCACAAAAAACAACCATTAAGTAAGAAAAATATATTTTCTTTTCAAGCAAATTTTGACTAAGCAGCTGAAAAATAAATGTGTCGAAATTCCGCCACTCATCTGCAATCGTTAATGTACCGCATGCTGCAAAAAGAGCAAAACTTTGGAAATTTGAAATGTAGCTTTTATTTTCCTCGTTTTCTGCTGTTTTGAAGTACTTTTTATGCGTTTCCTTTTTTCTCGCGGCTTGAATAAACCGATCATTTAACGCTTAAAATATACTATGTTTTACATGAAATTGTAGTCATTTACGTTCTTAGACTTTTAACAATGCATCCCTTGATTAGACGGTTGAGACGCAAATCCAAAACTCAGCGCCTGCTGCTACTCGCCCGCCATCGCCGAGAAAAGTGGCAAAAAATATACACGTTTACAAAGGCTCCTTAATTCGAAGGCTGAAGATATATTTTAGTGAGATTTACGGGCAACATGAACCTTGTAAACTGATTTATTTACAGTGGAGTAAAATGTATCAGATGAAAAACATCATTCAGAGTGTTAAAGCCGAACCCCATAAAAACAGCGAAATACTCAGATGAAATATAAATAAAAAAAAAAATAATAATAAAAAAAATATATATATCTACACACACACTATATTATCAAAAGTATTGGGCCGCCGGCCTTTCCACACACATGACCTTTAATGGCCTCCCAGTCTTAGACGTAGGGTTCAATATTGAGTTGGCCCCGCCCTTTCCATGCATATGACCTTTAATGACCTCCCAGTCTTAGTCCGTAGGGTTCAATATTGAGTTGGCCCCACCCTTTCCATGCATATGACCTTTAATGACCTCCCAGTCTTAGTCCGTAGGGTTCAATATTGAGTTGGCCCCGCCCTTTCCACGCATATGACCTTTAATGGCCCCCCAGTCTTAGTCCGTAGGGTTCAATATTGAGTTGGCCCCGCCCTTTCCACACACATGACCTTTAATGACCTCCCAGTCTTAGTCCGTAGGGTTCAATATTGAGTTGGCCCCGCCCTTTCCACACACATGACCTTTAATGACCTCCCAGTCTTAGTCCGTAGGGTTCAATATTGAGTTGGCCCCGCCCTTTCCACGCATATGACCTTTAATGGCCCCCCAGTCTTAGTCCGTAGGGTTCAATATTGAGTTGGCCCCGCCCTTTCCACGCATATGACCTTTAAGGGCCCCCCAGTCTTAGTCCGTAGGGTTCAATATTGAGTTGGCCCCGCCCTTTCCATGCATATGACCTTTAATGGCCCTGTAAGCCGTGTACCGGGGTGGGCTCCCCAGGATACAGTGACGTCACGAACGAGGAAAGCAACCCCAACACCAGCTTTTGCCACAACAGAATTTTACTTAGATGTGGCAAATAAACACAACCACAAATGCTGGAACATACAATAAATTTACATACACCCAGCCTGGCTGAGACCCTTGTGCTGCACAGCACGCGCCTCCTGATGGATGAAGGTAGAAAGTGAAGTAATTTACCTACTGGGGGGCACAACTAAGCTGCCACACCTTACCCGTTATTACCCTATGTCAGGGAGCGAGGAGCCAGACACACAAGGAGGTGCAAATAAAGGTAGGTTTATTTACACAGAAGCAAGGCAAGAGTCTATGCAAGTCCGACAGCAACAGCGGATGACTTGGTAGGACAGAAGTTCTCCTGCCGAGGTCGTCTTCCAGGATAATCAAGTCGAGAACCAGCGGGAATCGTAGCCAAAGCCGGGGTCAGAAGCCAGGAAGAATGGTTGCCAGAGCCGGGGTCAGAAGCCAGGAAGAATGGTCGCCAGAGCCGGGGTCAGAAGCCAGGAAGGATGGTCACCAGAGCCGGGGTCAGAAGCCAGGAAGGATGGTCGCCAGAGCCGGGATCAGAAGCCAGGAAGAATGGTCGCCAGAGTGGGGGTCAGAAGCCAGGAAGGATGGTCGCCAGAGCCGGGGTCAGAAGCCAGGAAGGATGGTCGCCAGAGCCGGGGTCAGAAGCCAGGAAGGATGGTCGCCAGAGCCGGGGTCAGAAGCCAGGAAGGATGGTCGCCAGAGCCGGGGTCAGAAGCCAGGAAGGATGGTCGCCAGAGCCGGGGTCAGAAGCCAGGAAGGATGGTCGCCAGAGCCGGGGTCAGAAGCCAGGAAGAATGGTCGCCAGAGTTGGGGTCAGAAGCCAGGAAGGATGGTCGCCAGAGCCGGGGTCAGAAGCCAGGAAGGATGGTCGCCAGAGCCGGGGTCAGAAGCCAGGAAGGATGGTCGCCAGAGCCAGGGTCAGAAGCCAGGAAGGATGGTCGCCAGAGCCGGGGTCAGAAGCCAGGAAGGATGGTCGCCAGAGCCAGGGTCAGAAGCCAGGAAGGATGGTCACCAGAGCCGGGGTCAGAAGCCAGGAGGAATGGTCGCCAGAGCCGGGGTCAGAAGCCAGGAAGGATGGTCGCCAGAGCCGGGGTCAGAAGCCAGGAGGAATGGTCGCCAGTGCCAGGGTCAGAAGCCAGGAAGGATGGTCGCCAGAGTCGGGGTCAGAAGCCAGGAAGAATGATCGCCAGAGCCGGGGTCAGAAGCCAGGAAGAATGTCTTTGCCAAAGCCGAGTCGGTATCCAGAAGAGCAAGGAGTTAACTGAACAGGAGCTTGCTGCTGCGCAACAGACAGGACACGAATGCAATGGACAGCTGCAAACAGCAGACTTAAATGAGATAAGCTGCCACCTCCTGGGAGGAGCCGCAGAGGGCTGAAAGCATAAAGGATCCCACAATGCTTTGCAGACCTAAGATGGATGCCAGCACATGGAGCAGCACAAGCCCTAAGGAAAGGTAGGACCTTGATAGTACCTCCTTCTCAAGGGCCTCTCCCCCTCCGCGGCTCAACATAAGGCTTCTGGGGAAAGCGGGTGTGAAAAGTGCGGAGGAGGGCAGGAGCATGAACATCCACGGAAGGAACCCAGGAACGCTCCTTGGGACCATAACCACGCCAATGGACCAGCAACTGCACCCGACCGCAGACCAACCGAGAGTCCAGGATGCGGCTCACCTCATACTCCTCATGACCGTCGACCCGGATAGGACGGGGCCAAGGCAGTGAGGCAGTAAAGCGATTGTAGACCAGAGGCTTCTACAGGGATATGTGGAAGACATTGAAGATACACATCCCAGGAGGAAGAGCAAGGGCATAGGCAACCGACCTCACCCTGCGGAGGATGCGGAAAGGACCAACAAAACAGGGAGCCAGGTAGGACCTTCATACCCTAAAAGCGCAGGAATCAGTGTATGGGGGTACGGTATGGGCTAGCCTGCGGTGCAGCACAACAGCTTACAATCCTACACAAATCTACAGTATTCCCCCTCCCATAACTGGTCCTGTAGCACGTGCCTGAGTATTCCTTCTGAGCAAAACGCCAGTCTGGCTTGAGTTTATAGGATTTTATCAGCTCTCCAATGTGAAATGTCACTTTAAGTTCTGGAGTCCTTCCAATGATCAGTAATAACACTTGTGACCTGACACAAACAGAGACCCTAACTAACTAACTATAGGCCTGGACTCAGTCTCAAGGCGCCAACACTGAAATGAGGTGCGTGCACGATCTTACCGACCCGGGTCTGCTTTGTATACGCTGGTGACTCTGAACAGAACAAATGTCTCTCCAACAAGCATGCGATCTCATCAGCCTTCCTGGCAGCGATCTTCCTTTCTCTGAACAGGATCAGCGCCTTGAACATCATCAGCTTCACTAGCTGCAGTTCTCACACCTGGATGCCAACGGATTCTCTGCTCACATGGCTCTTTTCCTTCACCATCATCAAAACATGGCTGCAGTCTCTCTTCCTGTTCACTGAGCTCCCATGTGTAAAACCCCACCCCTTCCTGAATATAGAAATATCTATGCAGTCTGAGGTTGTGTTAGAAAAACTGTGACATCTTGTGGCTAAATCGCAGAATGTCAGTAAAACATTTCAAAACATTTAACTCACAATGAGAGCTGTTTCCCCATCTCACACACTTGAGACCCGCCATATCAAAAGATTCGACCACTGCTGATTTACACCATTCCTTCTGACACACACAAGCACCGTATCCCGACCTTTTTCATCCTCACCTGCCTATCTCCAATGATGATCTGTAGCGGGAACATCCACACAAACACAGAATAACAAACTCCATGCAGATACAGTCCTAGTGGGAAGTGAATGAAGAACTCCCAGCGCTGAAAGGTGCCAAGCACCGATCGTTTCCTCATCACACACAAACACAGAATAACAAACTCCATGCAGATACACTCCTACTGGGAAGTGAACGAAGGACCCCAGCGCTGCAAGGTGCCAGGCACCGATCGTTTTCTCATCACACACAAGGAGATGACCAGGGTCCTGTCATTCCTTCCCGCTCAGCAAATGACCATCCTGCCCGCTCTGTATTTGCATTGAAGGCTGGAAATATATTGCTGCCTGGCGCTGTCCTCCACGCCAACCTCCATAAAGAAGACATGACGGCTCGCCGCCGCCGCGAACGGCACCGCCGTGGCACATTTGCAGATTTCTCCGTCATGCTCAGAAAAGTCATGGCAGTGATATAAAGTTTTGACAGTTTGACATTCCGGCTCTTCCGCGCCGACATTTGACATTCTTGAGGATGATAAAAATAAATGATGTATAATTGAAGGAATGATTACCTGCCAACCCGTCGGCTCGCGATCCGCCATTGTGTACCGCCGAAAACGACACTGGATGTGAGAAGTGCCTTAGCTATCCTTCCTGTGCGTCGCTTTCTGTCTGGTTGGGGCATTCAGAAGAGGATTTGTGGGGATGAAATATTAGCACGGAATATTCACGCCGACGTCCGTCCCGGAACTGTTTATAAATGTAACTTTTGCGCTGCGTTTTGGTGAAAATCCTTTTTTTTTTACGTTTCCTTGATAACGCAGTAAAGTTAACCCCGCAGCAACCATGGAACTCATATATGTGGCATGAAGAAAAGTGGGCTTTACCGCCTAGCCAGCGCATATTTGCATCCCTGGTGGTCAGAAACTGCGTGTGGAGGACTCCCAGCATGCTGACCGCTCAAAGTCATGACTTCTGATCATGTGACCGATGAGTTACAGCTGTTACAGCATTGGTTGCCCATCATGTGACCAACGTGAGAGCCATTTACAGCAGTCATATGATATGGAAGTCACGTCAACTCCCAATCATGTGACCAATGTGAAAACCAATTACAGCAATCATGTGATATAAAAGTCATGTCAACTCCCAATCATGTGACTAATGTGAGAGCCAAATACAGCAGTCATGTGATATAAAAGTCACGTCAACTCTCAATCATGTGACCAATGTGAAAACCAATTACAGCAGTCCTATGATATTGAAGTCACGTCAACTCCCAATCATGTGACCCATGTGAGAACCAATTACAGCAATCATGTGATATAAAAGTCATGTCAACTCCCAATCATGTGACTAATGTGAGAACCAATTACAGCAAACACATGATAAAAAAAAGCCGCATTGGCTCCTGATCATGTGACCAATGTGAGAGCCATTTACAGCAGTCATGTGATATAAAAGTCATGTCAACTCTCAATCATGTGGCCAATGTGATAGCCAATTGCAGCAGTCATATGATATGGAAGTCACGTCAACTCCCAATCATGTGACCAACGTGAGAGCCAATTACAGCAGTCATGTGATATTGAAGTCACGCCAACTCCCAATCATGTGACCAATGTGAGAGCCAATTACAGCAGTCATGTGATATGGAAGTCATGTCAACTCCCAATCATGTGACCAATGTGAGAACCAATTACAACAAACACATGATAAAAAAGACACATTGGCTCCTGATCATGTGACCAATGTGAGAGCCAATTACAGCAGTCATGTGATATGGAAGTCATGTCAATTCTCAATCATGTGACCAATGTGAGAACCAATTACAGCAAACACATAATATAGAAGACGTGTCAGCTCTTGATCATGTGACCAATGTGGGAGTCAACTACAGCAGTCATTGTGAGAGCCAATTACAGCAGTCACGATATAGAAGACATGTTGACTCCCCGTCATGTGACCAATGTGAGAGCCAGTTGCAGCAGTCATCATATAGAACACATGCCGACTCCTGGTCATGTGACCAATGTGAGAGCCAATTACAGCAGTCACATGATATAGAAGAGATGTCAGCTATCGACCATGTGACCAATGTGAGAGCTAATTACAGCGGTCATATGATATAGAAACTGCGTCATGTCCCGATCATGCGACCAATGTGACAACCAATTACAACAAACACATGATAAAAAAGCCGCATTGGCTCCCGATCATGTGACCAACGTGAGAGCCAATTACAGTGGTAACATAATATAGAAGATTTATCAGCTCCCGACCATGTGACCAATGTGAGAGCCAATGACAGCAGTCACATGACACAGAAGCTACGTCAGCTCCCAATCATGCGGCCAATGTGACAACCAATTACAGGAAACACATGATAAAAAAAGCTGCATTGGCTCCCGATCATGTACCCAACATGAGAGCCAATGACAGCAGTCACATGATATAGAATACGTGTTGGCTCCCGATCATGTGACCAATGTGAGAGCCAATTACAGGAAACACATGATAAAAAAAGCCGCATTGGCTCCCGATCATGTGACCAACGTGAGAGCCAATTACAGTGGTAACATGATATAGAAGATTTATCAGCTCCCGACCATGTGACCAATGTGAGAGCCAATGACAGCAGTCACATGACACAGAAGCTACGTCAGCTCCCAATCATGCGGCCAATGTGACAACCAATTACAGGAAACACATGATAAAAAAAGCCGCATTGGCTCCCGATCATGTGACCAACGTGATAACCAATTACAACAAACACATGGTAAAAAAGCTGCAGCGGCTGTGGATCATGTGACCAATGTGAGAGCTAATTACAGTGGTCACATGATATAGAAGACGTGACGGATCCCGATCATGTGACCAATGTGAGAGCCAATTACAGCAGTCACATGATAGAGAAGACGTGTTAGCTTCTGATCATGTGACCGAGGTGAAAACCAATTACAGTGTACACATGATACAGAAGCCATGATGGTTCCCGATCATGTGACCTATGTGAGAGCCAATTACGGCAGTCACATGATATATAAGCCACGTCCCCTTTAAGGGCTTAAATCTGAAGTTTAATTTGCTTAGATTTTACCTTCCTTCATTTTTTTTCTTAATTAAAACCTTTCCGTTTCCATTACATACCTTATTTTATATCCAATGATATCATCGCTGAATCTCTGTACTTCACTATGCAATGCAGGCAGATTATGGCTGGTGGGAGGGGCTGGCAGATGCTGTACATAGCTGCCTGAAAACATCACAGCACCGTGCTTCAGTACTCCTCTCAAGTGCTCTTAGCCATGATGCAAGCAGTGGACTGGCTTTTGGGAGGAGTTATGAAAATATAATTACTGGATCTCTGTGATTTTCTATGGGAAGCAGAAAGATCATGGCTGGTGGGAGGAGCTGGTAGGATGCTGTAGATAGCTTCCTAAAAACATCACAGCACCCTATCTTAGCAGATAAAAGCCCTCAGCCCTGATGCAATCAGTGGGTTGGCTCTTGGGAGGAGTTATGCAAATACTGACACTGGGCCTCTGTGATTCTCTATGTAATGCAAGCAGATCATGTCTGCAGAGAGGGGCTGGCAGGATGCTGTATATAGCTGCCTGAAAACATCACAGCTCCCTGTCTCAGTACCAGGGGTGGACTGACCATTTGGGAACTCAGGCACTGCCCGAAGGCCCGGGGTCAGTAGGGGGCCCCATGAGATGCCCCTGGTGCCTTTCCTAGGCTTCCTGGTGCCTTGCCCAGGGGTCCCATGAGTTGTCAGTCCGCCCCTGAATATATATTCAGGGGCGGACAGTCAGTCCGCCCCTGCTCAGTACTTCTCTTAAGAGTCCTCAGCCATGATGCAAGCAGTGGGAGGAGTTATGCAAATATCAAAATGCCTTGATGGGTGGGTGTTAGGCTGCAGGAGTGGGTGTTCCTAGGCAGGCTGCATTTACATAGGTAACACCCACATATGATGCTGAACCTCCATGATTGATTTAAAAAAAAAAAAAGAATCCAATGAATGAAAGGGGCGGGGCCAGATTCAGCCAGGATTTGGAGGAAAGTGCTAGATGATGCTGGACGTCCTCCAGCCAGGAAATGGGGCGGAGCTCTATCTGACCTGCCACAGCTTCTAATGCACCTTGTGAGAAGTTCACAGTACAAGGCTGAAAGGGCGGCTGGAGTTCAGCTTCCATCCCTCTCAGTGCTGCTGGTCCCCCTGCAGCCTCTTTGCAGTCACTTCATGCCCTCAACATTGGAATACAGAAGTGAAGGCTTTGCTGACTTCCCCTGCAAGGGAAACCCCGAAGGGTGAAAAGCATGCGACCTTTTAAAGGACCTCACTGAACTGGTCCCTAATCTGCAGATTTTAGGCACCCCCCACCCCCCAAAAAAGCATGCTATTTACCCCTTCACTGCCAGCGACATTTTTGCAAACACGTTTTAAAAAAATAATAATGTAGGCCTGAAGATTACACCCCCCCCCCCCCAAACATTCAATGTTTTCCGAAAGCAGACACCCTAAAGAATAAAATAGCAGCAGTACCAATTTTTTGAGGTCACATGATATTGCCGCAAAGGTCGAAGAAAGGCAAAATTTCAACAAAAAACGCACTAAAGTGAATTTTAGGGCAAAAAAGCGCAATAAACGACCCGAATTTTTGATAAAATATAAAAGACGAGGTTATGCCGAGTAAATAGATACCCAACATGTCAAATCTTAGATTTGCGTGCGCCTGTGAAATGGCGACAAACTGCGACTCTTTCTATAGGCGACGTTTCAAAAGCCCCTCCAGGTCATCAGTTTGGTGCTACGGAGGAGGTCTTGTGCTACAATTGTCGCTCTCAGTCTGGCGTGTGCGGCGATATGCAACACGTGTTGACGTGTTCACGCATAGGCGCCCCCAAGCTTTTAGCTGTGATTGGACACGGGCGGGGGCGGACTGACAACTCATGGGGCCCCCGGGCAATAGGGGATCGTGGGGCCCCTGTGTCCTTGCCCAAACTCAAAAAAGCCTATGAAAAAGGTACCAGGGGCATCTCATGGGACCCCTACTGACCCCGGGCCCTCGGGCAGTGCCCAGGTTTCCAAATTGTCAGTCCGCCCCTGGACACGGGCGATCAGCAGCTCCTGGCCATGAATCATTGGCTGGGACCTGCCACAACAGAGCCAGCGGGCGGGCACATTGGACCTGGAAGAAAAATCAGGGGCGGACTGACCATTTGGAAACTCGGGCACTGACCGAGGGCCCGGGGTCAGTAGGGGGCCCCATGAGATGCCCCTGGTACCTTTTTCATAGGCTTTTTTGAGTTTGGGCAAGGACACAGGGGCCCCATGATCCCCTATTGTCCAGGGGCCCCATGAGTTGTCAGTCCGCCCCTGGGCGTACAGATATGCTATGGTGCCTGTACGGGGCCCCATCCACAGTATATGTACTGCAGCAGGTTGGCAAGCAGTTAAGTACCACTATGAAAGGGAACCCTGAAAGTCATTTTATTTATTTTTTTGTTTTAAAACCCCTGAGGTTTAGTGCGCTGTTTGTGTCCCTTTTTTTTTTTTGAGGGGGGGGGGGGTTCACCCTTTTTGGTTACCATTGTCCCGGAAATAGAGGATGAAGGAAAATCCCAAATTTTACATCCCAGACCAGGAGGTGATACCCTCACTTTGCTTATCTCCTCCTGTTGTGTCTTCTGGAAATTGTTCAAATGTGACAGTTGAAAAGAAAAAAAACCTACATGGTTCTAATCAGGGGCGGACTGACAACTCATGGGGCCCCCGGGCAAAAGGGGATCATGGGGCCCCTGTGTCCTTGCCCAAACTCAAAAAAGCCTATAAAAAAGGTACCAGGGGCATCTCATGGGGCCCCCTACTGACCCCGGGACCTTGGGCATTGCCCGAGTTTCCAAATGGTCAGTCCGCCCCTGGTTCTAACCCCGCCCTACTCTATCCAAACATAAAAAATGAAAAATAAAGAAATGATATCAAATACTTACTATAACTTTCCTTTCCTGGCGCCAATCCATGGCAATGTACATGTGGTAGTATGCTGCCATGTTGGCGCCAGTAAAATGGAAAATTGTATCAAAAATGGAAAATTGTATCAAATACGTACCGTAACTTTCCTTTCCTGGCGCCATTCCATGGCAGCGTACTACCACATGTTTGATGCCATGTTGGCACCAGAAAAAAAAGTTATGGCTGGACTTTTCAGGAAAATGGAAAATTGTATCAAAAATGGAAAATCGTATCAAATACGTACCACAACTTTCCTTTCCTGGCGCCAATCCATGGCAATGTACATGTGGTATGCTGCCATGTTGGCGCCAGGAAAATTGTATCAAATACGTACCACAACTTTCCTTTCCTGGCGCCAATCCATGGCCATGTACATGTGGAAATTTTCTGCCATGTTGCGCCAGGAAAATGGAAAATTGTATCAAATACGTACCACAACTTTCCTTTCCTGGCACCAATCCATGGCCATGTACATGTGGTAGTATGCTGCCATGTTGGCGCCAGGAAAATTGTATAAAAAATGGAAAATTGTAACAAATGCGTACCATAACTTTCCTGGCGCCAGTCCATGGCAGCGTACTACCACATGTTTGATGCCATGTTGGCACCAGAAAAAAATTTTATGGCTGGACTTTTCGGATATTTTTTAAAATGTTGATATTAGGGTAGGTTTAGGTTTCTGTATAGGTCTATAGGCTGTATAGGGCAGGGGTGGACTGACAGCTCATGGGGCCCCCGGGCAATAGGGGGTCATGGGGCCCCTGTGTCCTTGCCCAAACTCAAAAAAGCCTATGAAAAAGGTACCAGGGGCATCTCATGGGGCCCCCTACTGACCCCAGGACCTCGGGCAGTGCCTGAGTTTCCAAATGGTCAGTCCGCCCCTGGTATAGGGCACCTGTCACACAGCAGTACATATCGGATGTTCCTATATCATGGACTGTATAGGTTGTCCCTGGTGTACAGGGAGGTGAAGTCCGGTACTTGAATTTGGTTTGTTTAGTTGAACTTCATAGATCTGCAAATGTCTGAGCTCCTCCAGACCCCGATGATGACGGCACCTCCAAGTCATTTTTCCATGAACTGCTTAACATCATCAGATCTTTCCACGAAGACACTTGTTTCTGCAGACCGCAGTCCTGTTTACAACAGACAGATCTGTCTCCCAAGGCCCCGGGTCGGTTCCTTCCTGGCTGCGACGTCTCATCAGCGAACGTGCGGTGCCACAGAGAATATTATCCATCCGCATTATGACTCTTCTCATATGCACACTGACAGCCCGCCATTAGAACTTCCGATTAGACACGCAGACAAAGATAGCATCAGTGCGGAGTGCTGCCATGGCAGACATACAGGATGTAAATGATGACATATGTCATGGAGGGAGAAGGGCTGACCACGCCGATCCCATCACAGCATCTCCACCGGGGCACAGCACTGCTGGCTTTTCTTTTCTTTTTCTTTTTCTTTTCTTTTCTTTCCTTCCCTTCTTTCCCTTCTCCTCCCTTCATTATCTTCTCTTCTTTTCTCTTCCAGCACTGCACCCTTTCTATCTCTATCTCTCATTCTTTCTCTCTTTATGTTCTATTTTCTCCCTTTCTCCCTACCTTCCCTTCCTTGTCTTCCATTCTTCTCCTTCATTCTTTCTTTTTTCTTTTCCTTTCTTTTCTTTTCCTTCCTTCCCTTCTCCTCCCTTTATTATCTTCTCTCTTCTCTTCTCTTCTCTTCTTTTTCCAGCACTGCACCCTTTCTATCCCTATCTCTCATTCTTTCTCTCTTTATGTTCTATTATCTTTCTTTCTCCCTTTCCCCTACCTTCCCTTCCTTGTCTTCCCCTCTTCTCCTTCATTCCTTCTTTTCTTATCTTTTCTTTTCTTCTTTCTTATATTCCTTCATTCCTTGTTATAGTCCTTTTCTTTTCTTCTCTTTCTTCTTATATTCCTTCTTTTCTTTTCTTTTTTTATCTTTCTTCCTTTTCTTTCTTCTTATATTCCTTCTTTTCTTTTCTTTTCTTTTCTTTTCTTTTCTTTTCTCTTCTTTTCTTTTCTTCCTTCTTTTCTTTTCTTCTTATATTCCTTCTTTTCTTTTTATCTTTCTTCCTTTTCTTTTCTTTTCTTCTTATATTCCTTCCTTTCTTTTCTCTTCTTTTCTTTTCTTCCTTCTTTTCTTTTCTTCTTATATTCCTTCTTTTCTTTTCTTTATTTTTTTCTTTTTTTTCTTATATTCCTTCTTTTCTTTCTTTTTTTCTTTTCTTCTTATATTCCTTCTTTTTTAACTTTTCTTTTCTTTTCTTCCTATATTCCTTCTTTTCATTCTTTTTTTCTTTTTTCTCTTTATATTCTTTCTTTTCTTCCTTCTTTACTTCCTTCTTTTCTTTTCCTTTTCTTTCTTCTTATATTCCTTCTTTTCTTTTCTTTTTCTTTTCTTTTTCTTTCTGTCCCTCTCTTCCTTTCTCTTTCTACATCATGTTTTCTCAACCAGGGTTCCAGAGGTTTGAAGGGGTTCTACCACAATGAGAAATTCCTACCTCTCAGATAAGTTCCCACTGACACCATTGATCTTTTTAGCTATCTGTAAGGGGGGAATTCTTTCCAATGACCACAAGTGTAAGGAGCATTCTTCCCACTGATCACCAATGTAAGGGGCATTCTTCCCTCTGACCCCCAATGTAAGGGACATTCTTCCCACTGACCCCAATGTAAGGGACATTCTTCCCACTGATCACCAATGTAAGGGGCATTCTTCCCACTGACCCCCAATGTAAGGGACATTCTTCCCACTGACCCCCAATGTAAGGGACATTCTTCCCACTGACCCCCAATGTAAGGGACATTCTTCCCACTGACCTCCAATGTAAGGGATATTCTTCCCACTGATCACCAATGTAAGGAGCATTCTTCCCACTGACCACCAATGTAAGGGGCATTCTTCCCACTGACCACCAATGTAAGGAGCATTCTTCCCACTGATCACCAATGTAAGGGGCATTCTTCCCACTGATCACCAATGTAAGGGGCATTCTTCCCACTGATCATCAATGTAAGGGACATTCTTCCCACTGACCCCCAATGTAAGGGACATTCTTCCCACTGACCCCCAATGTAAGGGGCATTCTTCCCACTGACCACCAATGTAAGGGACATTCTTCCCACTGACCACCAATGTAAGGGGCATTCTTCCCACTGACCACCAATGTAAGGGACGTTCTTCCCACTGACCCCCAATGTAAGGGGCATTCTTCCCACTGACCACCAATGTAAGGGACGTTCTTCCCACTGACCCCCAATGTAAGGGGCATTCTTCCCACTGACCATCACACTAACATAGTGAGCTGTAGATTTAGGAATTTTAACACAGGGGTTCCCTGAGATCGGAAAGTTATTTACAGAGTTCCTCTTTGGGGAATGGCACCACCTGCCTGGAGTTTGCATGTTCTTCCCTATATGAGCAGCTTGGTGGGTAAATGGTTAGCACTACCACCTGGCAGTACTGCAGTTGCTGGTTTGAATCCCAGCCATGGCACCACCTGCCTGGAGTTTGCAAGTTCTCCCTGTGCCTGCATGGGTTTCCTCTAGGTAGTCCGGCTTCCTCCCACACTCCAAAGACATGCTGATAGGTTCATTGGCTCCTGTCTACATTGGCCTTAGTATGTGTATGTATGAATGTGAGTTAGGGACCTTAGATTGTACACTCCTCAGGGGCGGGGACTGATGTGAATCCACAATATATATTGGCAGCTTGGTAGCTAAATGGTTAGCACTACGGCCTGGCGGTGCTGAAGTTGCTAGTTTGAATCCCAGCCATGGCACCACCTGCCTGGAGATTGCATGTTCTCCCTGTGCCTGCATGAGTTTCCTCCAGGTTCCTCCCACGCTCCAAAAACATGCCGGTAGGTGAACTGGCTCCTGTCTAAATTGTCCCTAGTATGTTTGTGTATGATTGGGAGTTAGGGACCTTAGATTGTACGCCCCTTGAGGGTTAGGGACCTTAGATTGTACGCCCCCTTGAGGTTAGGGACCTTAGATTGTATGCCCCTTGAGGGTTAGAGACCTTAAATTGTACGCCCCTTGAGGGTTAGGGACCTTAGATTGTACACCCCTTGAGGGTGAGGGACCTTAGATTGTACCCCCCTTGAGGGTTAGGGACCTTAGATTGTATGCTCCTTGAGGTTTAGGGACCTTAGATTGTACACCCCTTGAGGGTTAGGAACCTTAGATTGTACACCCCTTGAGGGTTAGGGACCTTAGATTGTACACCCCTTGAGGGTTAGGGACCTTAGATTGTATGCTCCTTGAGGGTTAGGGACCTTATATTGTATGCTCCTTGAGGGTTAGGGACCAGGGGAGGACTGACCATTTGGAGACTTGGGCAGGGGCCGGGGTCAGTAGGGGGGAAAGATGTACTTAGCAAGGAAATGTCTATATAGAGAGCAAAGTCCTGTGGGTTTAATGATCCTGGGCAAAGGAGAGACTGAAAGGGAGATGGCTGCTCAAGTGGTGCATGTGCTTTCACATGTGACAACTACGGACCGTTCACTTAATGTGGTGGACTGTGCAGGGGCGGACTGACCATTTGGAAACTCGGGCACCGCCCGAGGGCCGGGGTCAGTAGGGGGCCCCATGAGATGTCCCTGGTACCTTTTTCATAGGCTTTTTTGAGTTTAGGCAAGGACACAGGGGCCCCATGATCCGCTATTGCCCGGGGGCCCCATGATTTGTCAGTCCGCCCCTCTTAGGGACCTTAGATTGTATACCCCTTGAGGGTTAGGGACCTTAGATTGTACGCCCCTTGAGGTTTAGGGACCTTAGATTGTACACCTCTTGAGGGTGAGGGACCTTAGTTTGTACACCCCTTGAGGGTTAGGGACCTTAGATTGTACGCCCCTTGAGGTTTAGGGACCTTAGATTGTACGCCCCTTGAGGGTGAGGGACCTTAGATTGTACGCCCCTTAAGGGTTAGGGACCTTAGATTGTACGCCCCTTAAGGGTGAGGGACCTTAGATTGTACGTCCCTTGAGGTTAGGGACTGATGTGAATGTACTATATATATGTAAAGTGCTGCATAAATTGACATCGCTATATAAGTACCTGAAATAAATACGTAAATAAAAGGCTGATCTAAACGCACGCATTTGTATAACATTTCCTTTTTTTTTTAAACAAAGATTCTGGTACACATGAAATCCACCATTAAATGCAGGTTTGTATTCCTTTGAAAAAACAATCAAACTCAAGAACAAAACTGTAAAATATTGCAGCTTAATCACCATACAATATTCTCTGTTCCACCTTCACTTCATCAGCAGCCCCTTTGTGTGAACGCACGCTGCGATGTAAAGATTGTTAAACGTGTAACCGAGTATATTTTATGGTGATTACATTGCCACGATACACTGCTCACTCACAGCAAACATCATCTCACTTTTCCTGGAAGCAGGGAAGATACGTTTTATACAAAATATATTGCGACTTACCAGTCCTTATATGTGGTGGCTGCCAATGTACTGAATTTCCGAAGCAGGAAGAGCTCAAGACACTTTCAGGTTGGAGCAACACGGGCTGTGATTAGTAAATGAGACTGCAAAGAGTTATGGATACGCAAACCTTTTGTTTGACTTCATCTTAACCGCTTTCCCCGCCGCCGTATAGCAGATATACTGCTACATGGCGCGCCGGGTGCGCAAAATCAGGTATATATAGATGTGATTTTGCATTTCCGGGTAGGGGCAGGGGCGTATTTACGACAAGGCAAACAAGGTATTTGCCTAGGGTGGCATTTTTTAGGGGGGCAGCACTGCTCCCTGGAAGAAGGGACATATGCGGCATGGGGATCAGGTGGGATCCAAGAGAGGCTGTGGGCTGCTTGATGGTGTAGGCAAAGCCCAACTGTCGTTTCCAGGGATGTCCAGATATGTGAAGGTTAGTGTCTCTCTCTGCCGCCATGGGTGGGTGGTAAATGTTAGCAGAAGGCTCTCCCAGGTGGGAGGATGGGGTAGGGGTGTTGTTGGTCACTGTCAGACACTCCCCGTGGTTTGGGGGGGGGGGGCGGTGTTGGTCAGTGTGAGGCGGGGGGGGTCTGATTTTTGTCTTGCCTAGGGCAGCACAAAACCAGGGGCGGACTGACCATTTGGAAACTCGGGCACTGCCCAAGGGCTCGGGGTCAGTAGGGGGCCCCATGAGATGCCATTGGTACCTTTTTCATAGGCTTTTTTGAGTTTGGGCAAGGACACAGGGGCCCCATGATCCCCTATTGCCCAGGGGGCCCATGAGTTGTCAGTCTTCCCCTGCGCAAAACCTAAAATCCACCACTGGGTAGGGGGCGCACGCAACCAGCGCGCACGCTCTACAGGCACCGCAATTCGCGGCCACGGATGTCAATCACCGGGTCCCGGTGGGTGATTACCAGCATTTGTACTCTTCCTCCCTGTCAGCTCGGGCACACTGCACAACACAGCCATTCTGATCAGTGTGAGAACAGTGAAGAACCCCTGCCCCCTAGTAAAACAATCCCTGCACACAGTTAACCCTTTGATCGCCCTTTCATATTAACCCCTCCCTGCCCAGTGCCATTAGTATAGTGTCAGTGCTGTTTTTTAGCACTTATCACTGTATTGGTGTCACTAGGGATGTCAGTGACACCAAGTTAGTTCCTCCCCAGTGTCAGAAAACCTGTCACAATCCCACTAAAAGTCGCTGATCGCCGCCATTGTTAGTAATAAAAAAAAATCCCAGTATCTATACTGCCATTTGTAGAGCCTATAACTTTCATGTAAACCAAATATTTTACACGTGTTGGGATTTTTCTTCAGCAAAGACACGGAGCAGAATACATTTTGGCCTAAATTTATGAGGAAATTTCATTTTTTTTACATGTTTAATAGCAAAAAGTCCAAAATATTGTTTTTTTATCAAAATTGTCAGTCTTTCAAAAAAATAGAAAACCCACAGGTGATCAAATACCACCAAAAGAAAGCTCGATTCGTGGGGAAGAAAGGACTTAACCCCTCCCCCTCCTGAGGATTTACCCCCCCTTAATGACCACACCTCTTTTTGCTACTCGGCGCTGCACTCATTCAACTGATAATTGCGCGGTCATGCAATGCTGCACCCAAACGAAATTTACGTCCTTTTTTTTCACACAAATAGAGCTTTCTTTCGGTGGTATTTGATCACCTGTGCGCTTTTTATTTTTCACGCTATAAACATAAAAAGGCTAAAAATTTTGAAGCAAAACAATATTTTTTACTTTCAGCTATAAAAAATATATAGTAAACTCAAAGTTGGTTATAAATTTAGGCCAAAATGTATTCTGCTCCATGTTTTTGGTAAAAAAAATCCCAATAAGTGTATATTGATTGCTTTGTGTGAAGTTATAGCGTCTACAATCTATGGTATAGATACTGCAATTTACGCCATTTTTCTGCTATACAGCGCTGCGCTAGTTTAACGGACAATTGCGCGGTCATGCAATACGGTACATAAATGAAATTTTCCCCACAAATTGAGCTTTCTTTTGGTGGTATTTGATCGCCTGTGCGGTTTTTATTTTTTGCGCTATAAAAAAAAAGTCTGACAATTTTGAGGAAAAAAAAACAATATTTTGGACTTTTTGCTATAAAACATGTCCAGTAAAAAAAAAATGCAAAAATCAAATTTAGTCATAAATTTCTGCCAAAATGCATTCTGCGACATGTCTTTGCTACAAAAACCCCAATACGTGTAAATTAATTGGTTTACGTGAAAGTTATAGCGTTTACAAATGGCGGGAAAGATACTGGGATTTTTAGATTTTTTTAAATACTAATAATGGCGGCGACCAGCGACTTATGGCGGGACTGCGGCGGACATTCTGACATTGGGGGGTACTGACTTGGGGTCATTGACATCCCCAAAAACACTAATACAGTGATCAGTGCAAAAAAAAAAAACACTGGCACTGTACTAATGGCACTGGGGAGGAACGGGTTAACTTTATTTTGCAGGGAAGGGTTATAGGAGTGAGGGGAGTGTTTTACTAGGGGGCGGGGCGGGGGGCGGGGTGTGTACTGGGCTAGACAAGGCTGATTGAGAAAGAGAAACTCTTCTTTCTCAATCAGCTCATCCTCGAGCTGACAGGGAAGTGACAGACAGCACAGCTACTGCAGCTGTGCTCTCTGTCACTGTTTGCCGCCAATCGCCAGGAGATAGCCGCTAAGGAGCGGCTGTGACCCGGCGACTCACATCTGTGGCGGTGATCAGCGGGACAAATAGGGCGCCGGGGGCCCCATGAGTTGTCAGTCCGCCCCTGGATGGATCTGATCTGCGGATTGGGGAGCATAATGGATTGGAGTCCGATCCATTATGCTCAATCCGCAGATCCGAACCATTCTGCAGGGATCGTCGGAGGGGGTGTCACCAAGTTTTCTGGAACCGGGTGACACCAACCCTAGGGACGCCCCTGGTCCTTTATATTCCTAAGAAATGGGATGTGAAAGTAGTTTTACTGCGCTTTCCTGGTTGTATTCAGAAAATGGCAAACAGTCACATCACAAGGACATTCGTTCTGGAGTCACTTGACATTACACAGTCCCAGGGGCGGACTGACAACTCATGGGGCCCTCGGGCAATAGGGAATCATGGGGCCCCTGTGTCCTTGCCCAAACTCAAAAAAGCCTATGAAAAAGGTACCAGGGGCATCTCATGGGGCCCCCTACTGACCCCGGGCCCTCGGGCAGTGCCCGAATTTCCAAATGGTCAGTCCGCCCCTGGTTTTGTGCTGCCCTAGGCAAGACAAAAATCAGACCCCCCCGCCTCACACCGACCAACACCGGACCCCCCCAAACAACGGGGAGTGTCTGACAGTGACCAACAACACCCCTGCCCCATCCTCTCACCTGGGAGAGCCTTCCACTAACATTTAATCACCCGACGGGACCCGGTGATTGACATCCGTGGCCGCGAATGGCGGTCTCAGTAGAGCGTGCGCGCGGGTTGCGTGCGCCCCCTACCCAGTGGTGCATTTAGGTTTTGTGCAGGGGCAGACTGACAATTCATGGGGCCCCCGGGCAATAGGGGATCATGGGGCCCCTGTGTCCTTGCCCAAACTCAAAAAAGCCTATGAAAAAGGTACCAGGGGCATCTCATGGGGCCCCCTACTGCCCATGGGCCCTCGAGCAGTGCTCGAGTTTTCAAATTGTAAGTCCGCCCCTGCACAGTATATATACACTGCATGTTGAAATGCATTTTTTTTTACAAAATATATGAAAAATATTTTTAAAAATACATTTTCAAATATCCTGTATGCCTTTAAAAATCAGTTAATCTACATTTTTGGAATGCATTTACAAATATATGTTAAAATGACTTTTGTGTATGTTAAAAAAATCTGAAGAATATATTTAAAAAGAAAATATATATATATGTACTTTTTTCTTATATTTTTTATTACATACAAAACGCATTTCAACATGCAGTATATATGCATATATGTTCATATATATATATATATATATATATATATATATGTATGTGTGTGTATATATATATATATATATATATATATATATATATATATTTATATTTAATATGACCAACATTGTAGTATTTCAAATATATGTAAAATATAAGTAAAATATTTGGTAAAAATATATTTTTATTTAATATATTTTTCAAATGTATATTTCTTCCATGTGGGAGGGATGCCATTAAAGTTCATGTGGTTGTAAAGAAAGGTGTACCGATACTTTTGACAATATAGTATGTGTATATATATATATATATATATATATATATATATATATATATATATAAAATATTATTATTATTATTATACAGTATTTATAAAGCGCCAATAGTTCGCTCAGCGCTACACTGTATATTGAAATGCGTTTTTATTATGCATTTTTTAATATATATATATACTGTATACATATTACTGTAAATACATATACACAGTAATATATATATATATATATTGAATATAGTATTTCAAATATATTTTTCCTCCATGTGGGCGGGATGTAATTAAAGTTCATGTGTGTGTAAAGGCAGGCGTCCCAATACTTTTGGCAATATAGTATGTGTGTGTCTATATATATATATATATATATATATATATATATATATATATATATATATATATAAAATATATACTGTATGTTGAAATTAGTTTTTATTATGCGTATATATATATATATATATATGTATATGGCCAAAATAGTAGTATTTCAAATATATTTTTCTTCCATGTGGACGGGATGTCATTAAAGTTCATGTGTGTGTAAAGGCAGGCGTCCCAATACTTTTGTCATTATAGTGTGTGTGTATATATATATATACTGTATACAGATGACTGTATATACATGTACATAATTATATATATATACACACACAGTCAATTGTGTGCACACAGAGTCTTGTGGCTAACATGGTTACATGGCCCAAAGCTGTCTGATCACATTACTGGCGTCTTATCAGATTAGGATTGGTTTCCCATCATTCACAGAAGAGATTATACCATTCAAGGCTCGGCTTATGAAATTGTTCGGTGCGAGATGCTGAATTCACTCTTCGATTCAGTCCGCAGCTGTGCTCCTCTCTGTGTGTGATCTGCTGGTGTGTTCTCCACCTGCAGATGGAAAGATACAAAACTTCGATATTTTCCAGAACACAAAGCAAACACAAGAGGCACTTACAGGATGCGCGTCAAAAAAAAAGACAGCAAAGCAAATACATTCGGCGACAGCCATACAAATAGCTGCTGAGTTACATCTGCATTTTCTGGGTGTCATTTGTAGGGAAAAGGCCGAGGATTTCAACCAGATTTCAGCTTTAAGAAAACAAATTGCTTACTAAAGTCGCTCCGTTTCAGATCTAAGGCGACATACCCGACTTAACCACTTCCAGTCCGGACACTTTCCCCCCCTTCCAGCCCAGACACTTTCACCCCCTTCCAGTCCGGACACTTTCCCCCCCTTCCAGTCCGGACACTTTCCCCACTTCCTGTCCGGACACTTTCCCCACTTCCTGTCCGGACACTTTCCCCCCCTTCCAGTCCGGACACTTTCACCCCCTTCCATTCTGGACACTTTCACCCCCGTCCAGTCCGGACACTTTCACCCCCTTCCAGTCTGGACACTTTCCCCCCCTTCCAGTCCGGACACTTTCCCCCCCTTCCAGTCCGGACACTTTCCCCCCCTTCCAGTCCGGACACTTTCACCCCCTTCCATTCTGGACACTTTCACCCCCTTCCAGTCCGGACACTTTCCCCCCCTTCCAGTCCGGACACTTTCACCCCCTTCCAGTCCGGACACTTTCCCCCCCTTCCAGCCCAGACACTTTCACCCCCTTCCAGTCCAGACACTTTCACCCCCTTCCAGTCCAGACACTTTCACCCCCTTCCAGTCTGGACACTTTCACCCCCTTCCAGCCCGGACACTTTCACCCCCTTCCAGTCCGGACACTTTCACCCCCTTCCAGCCCGGACACTTTCACCCCCTTCCAGTACGGACACTTTCACCCCCTTCCAGTACGGACACTTTCACCCCCTTCCAGTTCGGACACTTTCACCCCCTTCCAGTCCGGACACTTTCACCCTCTTCCAGTCCGGACACTTTCACCCCCTTCCAGTTCAGACACTTTCACCCCCTTCCAGTCCGGACACTTTCACCCCCTTCCAGTCCGGACACTTTCACCCCCTTCCAGTCCGGACACTTTCCCCCCTTCCAGTACGGACACTTTCACCCCCTTCTAGTCCGGACACTTTCACCCCCTTCCAGTCCGGACACTTTCACCCTCTTCCAGTCCGGACACTTTTACCCCCTTCCAGTCTGGACACTTTCACCCCATTCCATTCTGGACACTTTCACCCCCTTCCAGTCCGGACACTTTCACCCCCTTCCAGTCCGGACACTTTCCCCCCCTTCCAGTCCGGACACTTTCCCCCCCTTCCAGTCCGGACACTTTCCCCCCCTTCCAGTCCGGACACTTTCACCCCCTTCCAGTCCGGACACTTTCCCCCCCTTCCAGTCCGGACACTTTCACCCCCTTCCAGTCCGGACACTTTCACCCCCTTCCAGTACGGACACTTTCCCCCCCTTCCAGTCCGGACACTTTCCCCCCCTTCCAGCCCAGACACTTTCACCCCCTTCCAGTCCGGACACTTTCCCCCCCTTCCAGTCCGGACACTTTCCCCACTTCCTGTCCGGACACTTTCCCCACTTCCTGTCCGGACACTTTCCCCCCCTTCCAGTCCGGACACTTTCACCCCCTTCCATTCTGGACACTTTCACCCCCGTCCAGTCCGGACACTTTCACCCCCTTCCAGTCTGGACACTTTCCCCCCCTTCCAGTCCGGACACTTTCCCCCCCTTCCAGTCCGGACACTTTCCCCCCCTTCCAGTCCGGACACTTTCACCCCCTTCCATTCTGGACACTTTCACCCCCTTCCAGTCTGGACACTTTCCCCCCCTTCCAGTCCGGACACTTTCACCCCCTTCCAGTCCGGACACTTTCCCCCCCTTCCAGCCCAGACACTTTCACCCCCTTCCAGTCCAGACACTTTCACCCCCTTCCAGTCCAGACACTTTCACCCCCTTCCAGTCTGGACACTTTCACCCCCTTCCAGCCCGGACACTTTCACCCCCTTCCAGTCCGGACACTTTCACCCCCTTCCAGCCCGGACACTTTCACCCCCTTCCAGTACGGACACTTTCACCCCCTTCCAGTACGGACACTTTCACCCCCTTCCAGTTCGGACACTTTCACCCCCTTCCAGTCCGGACACTTTCACCCTCTTCCAGTCCGGACACTTTCACCCCCTTCCAGTTCAGACACTTTCACCCCCTTCCAGTCCGGACACTTTCACCCCCTTCCAGTCCGGACACTTTCACCCCCTTCCAGTCCGGACACTTTCCCCCCTTCCAGTACGGACACTTTCACCCCCTTCTAGTCCGGACACTTTCACCCCCTTCCAGTCCGGACACTTTCACCCTCTTCCAGTCCGGACACTTTTACCCCCTTCCAGTCTGGACACTTTCACCCCATTCCATTCTGGACACTTTCACCCCCTTCCAGTCCGGACACTTTCACCCCCTTCCAGTCCGGACACTTTCCCCCCCTTCCAGTCCGGACACTTTCCCCCCCTTCCAGTCCGGACACTTTCCCCCCCTTCCAGTCCGGACACTTTCACCCCCTTCCAGTCCGGACACTTTCCCCCCTTCCAGTCCGGACACTTTCACCCCCTTCCAGTCCGGACACTTTCACCCCCTTCCAGTACGGACACTTTCCCCCCCTTCCAGTCCGGACACTTTCCCCCCCTTCCAATCCGGACACTTTCACCCCCTTCCAGTCTGGACACTTTCACCCCCTTCCAGCCCGGACACTTTCACCCCCTTCCAGTCCGGACACTTTCACCCCCTTCCAGCCCGGACACTTTCACCCCCTTCCAGTACGGACACTTTCACCCCCTTCCAGTTCGGACACTTTCACCCCCTTCCAGTCCGGACACTTTCACCCCCTTCCAGTCCGGACACTTTCACCCCCTTCCAGTACGGACACTTTCACCCCCTTCCAGTTCGGACACTTTCACCCCCTTCCAGTCCGGACACTTTCACCCCCTTCCAGTCCGGACACTTTCACCCCCTTCCAGTCCGGACACTTTTCCCCCTTCCAGTACGGACACTTTCACCCCCTTCTAGTCCGGACACTTTCACCCCCTTCCAGTCCGGACACTTTCACCCTCTTCCAGTCCGGACACTTTTACCCCCTTCCAGTCTGGACACTTTCACCCCATTCCATTCTGGACACTTTCACCCCCTTCCAGTCCGGACACTTTCACCCCCTTCCAGTCCGGACACTTTCCCCCCCTTCCAGTCCGGACACTTTCCCCCCCTTCCAGTCCGGACACTTTCCCCCCCTTCCAGTCCGGACACTTTCACCCCCTTCCAGTCCGGACACTTTCCCCCCCTTCCAGTCCGGACACTTTCCCCCCCTTCCAGTCCGGACACTTTCACCCCCTTCCAGTCTGGACACTTTCACCCCCTTCCAGTCTGGACACTTTCACCCCCTTCCAGTCCGGACACATTCACCCCCTTCCAGTACGGACACTTTCACCCCCTTCCAGTCCGGACACTTTCACCCCCTTCCAGTCCGGACACTTTCACCCCCTTCCAGTCCGGACACTTTCCCCCCTTCCAGTACGGACACTTTCACCCCCTTCTAGTCCGGACACTTTCACCCCCTTCCAGTCCGGACACTTTCACCCCCTTCCAGTCCGGACACTTTTACCCCCTTCCAGTCTGGACACTTTCACCCCCTTCCACTACGGTCACTTTCCCCCCCTTCCAGTCTGAACACTTTTCCCCCCTTCCAGTCCGGACACTTTTCCCCCCTTCCAGTCCGGACACTTTCACCCCCTTCCAGTCCGGACACTTTCACCCCCTTCCAGTCCGGACACTTTCCTCCCCTTCCAGTCCGGACACTTTCACCCCCTTCCAGTCCGGACACTTTTACCCCCTTCCAGTCCGGACACTTTCCTCCCCTTCCAGTCCGGACACTTTCACCCCCTTCCAGTCCGGACACTTTCACCCCCTTCCAGTCTGAACACTTTCCCCCCCCCTTCCAGTCCGGACACTTTTCCTCCCTTCCAGTCCGGACACTTTCACCCCCTTCCAGTCCGGACACTTTTACCCCCTTCCAGTCCGGACACTTTCACCCCCTTCCAGTCTGAACACTTTCCCCCCTTCCAGTCCGGACACTTTTCCCCCCTTCCAGTCCGGACACTTTCACCCCCTTCCACTACGGTCACTTTCCCCCCCTTCCAGTCCGGACACTTTTCCCCCCCTTCCAGTCCGGACACTTTTCCCCCCTTCCAGTCCGGACACTTTCCCCCCCTTCCAGTCCGGACACTTTCCCCCCCTTCCAGTCTGGACACTTTCACCCCCCCCTTCCAGTCCGGACACTTTCACCCCCCTTCCAGTCCGAACACTTTCCCCCCTTCGAGTCCGGACACTTTCCCCCCCTTCCAGTCCGGACACTTTCCCCCCCTTCCAGTCCGGACACTTTCACCCCCCTTCCAGTCCGGACACTTTCTCCCCCTTCCAGTCCGGACACTTTCCCCCCCTTCCAGTCCGGACACTTTCACCCCCTTCCACTACGGTCACTTTCCCCCCCTTCCAGTCCGGACACTTTTCCCCCCTTTCCAGTCCGGACACTTTTCCCCCCTTCCAGTCCGGACACTTTCCCCCCCTTCCAGTCCGGACACTTTCACTCCCCCTTCCAGTCCGGACACTTTCACCCCCCTTCCAGTCCGGACACTTTCCCCCCCTTCCAGTCCGGACACTTTCACCCCCTTCCAGTCCGGACACTTTCCCCCCTTCCAGTCCGGACACTTTCCCCCCCTTCCAGTCCGGACACTTTCCCCCCTTCCAGTCCGGACACTTTCCCCCCCCCTTCCAGTCCGGACACTTTCCCCCTCTTCCAGTCTGGACACTTTCATCCCCTTCCAGTCTAAACATTTTTTAAAAAAGTGTTTTTCTTATACAGTTTTGCAAATGAACAATCTTTCTTCATAAATCTTGGCCAAAATGTATTCAGTTACCTTTTTATTAAAAGAAAATAACCAAAATTAGTTTATAACCAAAAATTATAATTTTTCAAAAACATTCTTTTCACATTTTTATTTTATATGCTTATATTATTATTATTTATGTTTTTTTTAACATACTGTCACCCGAGCAGTACATTATCACCATGGTGACACTGTACTACTTGTGGGGGTGAAGAAGATTTTTTTTTTTACACTGATTGTTTTTACACCCATAAAGGCTGTAAAAGTAATCATTTCTCCTTCTCTCTGGCTGCATTCCTGCACTCATTAAGAAATACTGTGAGAGCTGTGATTGTTCACAGCTTGTTACATGGTACAAGGCTGTTGTGAATAGCCCTGTACCATGTGATCTCTGTGATCATTCACAGATTTCACACGTAGTAAGCAATGATGTCAGAAGTGGATTCTTGCTTACTGCCAATCAGTGATCACAAGATCGGGACCTCACACAGAGGTCCCATACAGCGATCGGTGTTCCTCCGGACACAGAGGGCACCGGATTGCGATGCCACATGCTCCCAGGGAGCGCACAGTCCAAAATGGCAGGCACTGTTTATGAATGGCAACCCCCCTTGCACTGCTCCCGTCCAGCCATTTATATACATGGGCCGGATGGGAAGTGGTTAAAGGTATATTTATGTACTTCCCTGGTTCTTGCCTTTTCCTTTCATCAACATCCTAATTCAGTTTTATATAAAGCCTTTACATTTTCATTGCTACCTTATGTTAGAGCCAGTGACGTTACCACCAGGCCTCTGCGGTTCTCTCTGCAATTCAGAAATATGCTTTATGGGAGGTGCTGGCAGGGTGCTGTACATAGTTTCCTGAAAAACATCACAGTATCCCACCTCGGTCCTCTTCTGAAGAGCCCCCAGTCCTGATGCAGGCAGTGGGCTGAATTTCAGGAGGATTATGCCTTGATGGATGGGTGTCACTCTGGGGGGGAGTGGCCGTTCCTAGGCAGGCTGTATTTGCATTCAGAGCACCATGGGTAATACCCACATGTGATGATGAGACTCCACAATTGAAAAAAAAAAATGAAATCCAATGAACCAAAAGGGGTGGATAAGGGACAGTCAGAATGGGGAGGAAATGAAGATGATGCTGGGAGTCTTCCAGCTAGGAATGCAAAGCCTACCAGTAACCATAAGAGCTACTTTTTTGGGCAGCATTTTGCAGGATATCACTTGAACCCATGTGCAGGATGCAGGGGCGGCCTGACAACTCATGGGGCCCCCAGGCAATAGGGGATCATGGGGCTCCTATGTCCTTGCCCAAACTCAATAAAGCCTATGAAAAAGGTACCAGGGACATCTCACGGGGCCCCCTACTGACCCTGGGCCCTCGGACAGTGCCCTGGTTTCCAAATGGTCAGTCCGCCCCTGCCAGGATGGCACAGGTAGAAGATGTTTGCGTGCGCCAATACGCAGAACAAGGGTCTTTGCCAGCAGGTGATGTGGGGAACATTGGACAAATGTCTGGACTTGTAGGCACCAGGGCACGCATGCCACATTCCAGAGGATTGCTGAAACAGGAGCTTTTCTGGATGTTCTTGATTTGTTCCCCATGTCCTTAATCTGCATTTATTTCTGATTTCCTGTTGCTGACCCGACTTGTCCCTGGATTCTTCTCTGCTCTAACTTCCCATTGTGACCAGAAGGGATTTTGACCATGGCTCATCTGAACACTTGTTGCTGACTTCAGCTTGCTTCTTGACCACGATCCTGCTGATCGCCCATAACTGACTTTGACTTTCTTCTTGACCACAATCCTGCTAACTACCAATTGCTGACCTCGGCTTGCATCTTGACCACAATCCTACTGATTATCTGTCACTGACCTTGGCTTGCTTCTTGACCATTATCCTGCAGATTACCATTGCTGATCTCAGCTTGCTTCTAAACCATGGTCCTGCTGACTACCTGTTGCTGACCTCTGCTTGCTTCTTGATCATGATCCTGCTGACTACCCATTACTGACCTTAACTTGCTTCTTGACCACAGTCCTGCTGACTACCTGTTGCTGACCTCTGCTTGCTTCTTGATCATGATCCAGCTGACTACCCATTACTGACCTTAACTTGCTTCTTGACCACAGTTCTGCTGACTACCTGTTGCTGAGCATGTCTTTCTTCTTGATCATGATCCTGCTGACTGCCCATGACTGACCTCAGGTTGCTTCTTGACCAAGGTCTTGCTGACTGCCCATTGCTGACCTTGATTTGCTTCTTGATCATGATCTTGCTGACTATCCATTGCTGATCTCAGCTTGCTTCTTGACCTCGATCATGATGATTAACCGCCATTGACCCAGCTTTCTTCTAGACCTCGATCATGATGTTTAACCTCCATTGACCCAGCTTTCTTCTTGACCATGATCCTGCTGACTTCTTCATGTTGACCTTGGCTTGCTTCTTGACCACAATTCTGCTGATTGCCTGTTGCTGACCTCAGTTTGCTTTTTAACCATGATCTTGCTGATTACCCATTGCTGATCTCAGCTTGCTTCTTGACCGTGGCCCTGCTGACTACCTATTGCTGACCTCAGCTTTCTTCTTGATCATGATCTGCTGACTATCCATTGCTGATCTCAGCTTGTTTCTTGACCTCAATCATGATGATTAACTGCCATTGATCCAGCTTTCTTCTTGACCATGATCCTGCTGACTTCTCCATGTTGACCTCGGCTTGCTTCTTGACCACAGTCCTGCTGATTGCTTGTTGCTGACCTCAGTTTGCTTTTTGACCATGATCTTGATGATTACCCGTTGTTGAGCTCACCTTGCATCTTGATCATGATCCTGCTGACTACCCATTGCTGATCTCAGCTTGCTTCTTGACCATGGTCCTGCTGACTACCTATTGCTGACCTCAGCTTGCTTCTTGTTCATAAACCTGCTGACTACCCATTGCTGATCTCAACTTTCTTCTTGACTGCGATCTTGCTGATTAACCGCCACTGACCTCAGCTTTCTTCTTGACCTTGATCCTGCTGACCTACAGTCAGTAGCAACCGATACTGACCTCAGCTTGCTTCTTGACCACAGTCCTGCTGACTACCTGCTGCTGACCATGACTTTCTTCTTGATCATGATCCTGCTGACTACCCATGACTGACCTCAAGCTGCTTCTTGACCAAGGTCTTGCTGACTGCCTGTTGCTGACCTTGATTTGTTTCTTGATCATGATCTTGCTGCCTACCCATTGCTGAGCTCAACTTGATTCTTGACCATGGTCCTGCTGACTACCTATTGCTGACTTCGGCTTGCTTCTTGTTCATAAACCTGCTGACTACCCTTTGCTGATCTCAACTAGCTTCTTGACTGTGATCTTGCTGATTAACCACCACTGACCTCAGCTTTCTTCTTGACCTTGATCCTGCTGACCTCCAGTCAGTAGCATCCGGTACTGACCTCAGCTTGCTTCTTGACTATGATCCTGCTGATTACCCATTTCTGACTTTGGTTTGCCTCCTGTTGTTTCATACTCTGCCGCCCGCCTATCAGGGGTTCTGATGCCTCTGTCAGCTAGTAATCCAGTCTGCTCCTCTGTGTCTTCTCCGCCCAGTTCTCTAGTGGTCTCAACAAGAGCACATTTCTGCCAAGTTGCCTACCAGAAGTGATCACCTATGCTCTGGATTTTTTGCACCAATGCCACTTTCATTCCCTGTCACCATTTCAGGGTTGTTTGGACCAGAGCTGTGAGGGAAGCCCTCTGGTCACATGATCCTGCTCCTTCATCTCATATGATTGAATGGAACTGGTTTGTTGAGAGAAGGTTACGTTCGGCAAACTTCAATGTGCAGTTCTCCCCCTGACCCCCCCCCCCCTAAATACTTTCCTGAGCCCGACCTCGATCCAGTGCAATGCGTGAGAGTAGCAGATCTCTGAGCTCTCTCTTTATTGAACAGATAGGCAACAGTGGGAGCCATTGGCTCCTACTGCTGTCAATTACAGCCAGTGAGGAGAACGGGAGTGGGGCCAAGCCACACTCTGTGTATCAATAGACACACAGAGCCGGCTCAGGAGCAGGCACGCACGAGTGTCCCCATAGGAAATGGCTTTCTATGGGGGCACTGGGTGTGGAGGAGGATCCAGGAGCAGGAAACCCAAAAAAGAGGAAGATTGGGGTTGTTTTGACATTTTTGTTTTTTTAATTTTTTAAAATGTGAACGTTTACAATTACTTTAACCACTTGCCCTCCAGAAGATTTACCTCTCCCCCCTTCCTGACCAGGCCATTTTTTTTGTGAAAGGGCACTACGTTACTTTAATAGACAATTGTGCGGTCATGCAACTCTGTACATAAATGAAATGTATGTCTTTTTTTTTTCACAAATGGAGCTTTTTTTGGGTGGTATATGATCACCTCTGTGTTTTATATATTTTTTATACTATAAATATAGTATACATTTAATATAATATATATAATATAAAACCCATAAAAAATAATACAAAAACATATAATAAATATAATATAAATTTAATATAATATATATATAATATAAAAAACGTATAAAAAAAATACAAAAAATAATAAATAGTAGGACCATTCAATTAAAATTATATTTATTATACGTTTTTTGTATTATTTTTATTACTTATTATATATTTTTTTGCGCTGTTTGATGTTTTTTTGACATATTAATATCAGTTCTTTCACATAAGAAAATGTTCCCAATTCTGCCAATCTCATCTTCAGCTCTCAAGCTTCAGAAACTATCATGGAAGTCTAGAAGAGATGGCAATACACAGAATCCTCTTCCTTCTCCTTCTGGGTGAGAGACCCGTCCCTCCCTCCTACTCAGGGGCGGACTGACAGCTCATGGGGCCCCCGGGCAATAGGGGATCGTGGGGCCCCTGTGTCCTTGCCCAAACTCAAAAAAGCCTATGAAAAAGGTACCAGGGGCATCTCATGGGGCCCACTACTGACCCCGGGCCCTCGGGCAGTGCCCGAGTTTCCAAATGGTCAGTCCGCCCCTGTTCCTACTGTCCTTTACAACCGCCGTGGAGTGGACTCTCCATTGGTAAAACTTTATACCTCCCATTATTCCTTTTCTACCTCCGCACATCTAAAGACAGAAAGAATGAATTAAAAGCCAAAATAATTCTTCCCCCAATCACAGAAAGAAACATTTTGTACTCCCATCAATCTTTTCACTAATTGCAAAGGTTCAAAAAAAATGAATGGATCGCTCTGGCAAAACAGAGTTTACACAAATATAAAAAAAAAAAAAAAAAAAAAAAAAAAAAGCTTGACGTGGTTCTTCTTTTATTTTTTTCCTTCTTTCTTGAAAAAGCACAGCAAACCTCGGCAACACCAGGCGAAGATAGAAAGTAATTCTGTAACGGCTTGTTCCCAAGGTTCATTTCTGTACTGACAGCGGGAAGGCGCTATCAGATACCAAAGAGCCCTTTCAAATATGTTTATAAAAAAAAAAGTGCGCTCATTGATTTAGTAACAATGCTGCCAGAAGTACCCAATAACACACGCAAAACAAACACGCAGGGAAAAGCCAAATGTATTATTAAAGGGAAAATGTGTAATAATAAGTACATTCGTTCGAGTCATTTCTGTGCTGCCAGAAACCAAAGCTGTTGGGGTTTGCAAATTGTTTTCATCCTAATTACCTTTATATATATATATATATATATATATATAATTATTATTTTTGGGAGCATCAAGACTCTGGGTTGAGTGCTGATACCATCTTCTTGCTTATTCATAATATTTAAAATAAGCAAACACCAAAGCTGGTGGAAGAAAAATATATTTGAACTATATTTTAAAAAAATTTTTCCCAAATAAATTGACAGATATTTGAAATGCTACAATTATGGCCATATTCAATATATATTTAAAAAAAAAAAAAAAAAAAAAAAAATATATATATATATATATATATATATATAGATATACTTTTTTATTATGTGGTAATATATATATATATATATATTTTTTTTTTTTAATTTATTTTTAAATAGATAAATATATATATTGTATACACATTACTGTATATACAGTAATTTCATATATATATATATATATATATATATATATATATATATATATATGTAATATTGAAATGCGTTTTTATAAAAAAATATATTAAAAAAACACTTTTACAAATACGTTTTCAAATATGCTGTATGTCTTTAAAAATACAAATACAAATATGTAAAAATATATGTTAAAATTACTTTTTGATATGTTAAAAGAAATCTGAAGAATATATTTAAAAAAAATATATACTTTTAAAAATATTTTTCATATATTTTGTAATATACAGTTGCAAGAAAAAGTATGTGAACCCCTTGGGATTACGTGGAGTTTTGCATGAATTGGGCATAAAATGTGCTCTGAACGTCATCTAAGTCACAACAATAGAAGAACACAGTCTGCTGAACATAATACTACACAAACATTAAATGTTCCCATGGTTTAATTGCACATAACATGTAAACATACACAGTGCAGGGAGGAAAAAGTATGTGAGGCCCTAGCTTAATGACTTCTCCCAGAGCTAATTGGAGCCAGGAGTGAGCCAACCTTGACTCCAATCAGTGTGATGATATTGTATGTGTTGCTGACAGCTGTCCTGCCCTTAAAAAACACACACCTGTTTTGGGTTTACTGGTTTCAAGAAACACTGTCTGATGTGAACCATGCCTCGCAGAAAAGAACTCTCAGAAGACCTACGATCAAGAATTGTTGACTTGCATGAAGCTGGAAAGGGTTACAAAAGTATCTCCAAAAGCCTTGATGTTCATGTGTTCACGGTAAGACAGACTGTCTACAAATGGAGAAAGTTTAGCACTGTTGCTACTCTCCCTAGGCATGGTCGTCCTGTAAAAATGACTGCAAGAGCACAACGCAGAATGCTGCATGAGGTAAAGAAGAATCCCAGAGTGTCAGCTAAAGACCTACAGAAATCTCTGGCACATGCTAACATTTTTGTTGACACATCTACAATAAGGAAAACATTAAACAAGAATGGAGTACATGGGAGGATACCACGGAGGAAGCCATTGCTGTCCAAAAAGAATATTGCAGCATGTTTGAAGTTTGCAAAAGAGCACCTGGATGTTCCACAGCACTACTGGCAAAATATACTGTGGACAGATGAAACCAAGATTGAGTTGTTTGGGAAGAACACACAACACTATGTGTGGAGAAAAAAAGGCACAGCACACCAACATCAAAACCTCATCCCCACTGTAAAACATGGCGGAGGGAGCATCATGGTTTGGGGCTGCTTTGCTGCCTCAGGGCCTGGAAGGATTGTTGTCATTGATGGGAAAATGAATTCCAGAGTTTATCAAGACATTTTGCAGGAAAACATACGACCATCTGTCCACCAACTGAAGGATGGGTGATGCAACAGGACAATGACCCAAAGCATACAAGTAATTCAACAAAACAATGGCTGCAACAGCACATAATACGCCTTCTGGAGTGGCCCAGTCAGAGTCCTGACCTCAACCTGATTGAAATGCTGTGGCATGACCTTAAGAGAGCGATTCACACCAGACATCCCAAGAAATTTGCTACACTGAAACAGTTTTGTGAAGAGGAGTGGTCCAAAATTACTCCAGATCGTTGTGCAGGTCTCATCTGCAACTACAGGAAACGTTTGGTTGAGGTTATTGCTGCCAAAGGAGGGTCACCAGTTATTAAGTCCAAAGGTTCACATACTTTTTTCTCCCTGCACTGTGAATGTTTACATGTTATGTGCAATTAAACCATGGCAACATCTAATATTTGTGTAGTATTATGTTCAGCAGACTGTGTTCTTCAATTGTTGTGACTTAGATGACGTTCAGAGCACATTTTATGCCCAATTCATGCAAAACTCCACGTAATCCCAAGGGGTTCACATACTTTTTCTTGCAACTGTATATATATATATATATATATATATATATATATATATATGCACAAGTGGAAACATTTATTTATTCATTTATTTATTTTAACTTGACTGAATATTTGTAGCTGACACCAGACTAAGGAAGAAGTCTTTTTTTTTCTTTATTACAGATGCTTTATATTTAAAGCGCAACTTTAGTTCGCCTCTCAGGTGCTCCGCCCCATCTAGGGCCCCACCAGTACATTGGAACATCTGCACACGCCCAAAGGACAGGAATAGATTCATATTTCCTTGGTAGCAGTCATTGACACACTCCTGGGAAACCCCACATGGGTACAGATGATGAGGGAAACTGGCGAATAGGGCTCCTTTGGGACCTGAGCTCCGTGGCGCATCTACGCACACGCAGGAGGTGGGATAAAATCGCATTTCAAACCTCTCTGCTAAAATGGTGGAACAGCGCATTGAGGTGAAGTTCATTTTCAACAACGCATAAAAACACGCAGCAATAAATCGCGCTGCCATCACGGCAAACCACGTGGGGTGAACTTCGCAGTTCCGCCATTTGCCATTTCAGCAGAGCATTTTGAAACCGCGGGCAGAATCGCGGTGAACATGTCATAGTGCAAAACGGGGCCTTAGGATGAAGGTCAGCTTTTAACCACTCCCCATCCGGCACATGTATATAAACGACCAGACAGGGGAAGTTCAGGGGAGGGTTGTCATTCATAAACGGTGCACGCCATTTTGGACTGGGAGCGCTACCTGGGAGCGTGTGGCACCGCAATCCGGGGTCCGGAGGACACAGCGGAACACCGATCGCTGCACGGGACCTCTCTGCGAGGTCCCGATCATGTCATCACTGATTGGCCAATCACTGATCACATGAATAGTAGTAAGCAAGATGTGACTTCTGACATCATTGCTTACTACGTGTGAAATCTGTGAATGATCACCGAGATCACATGGTACAGGGCTATTCACAACAGCCTTGTACCATGTGACAAGCTGTGACCAATCACATCTCACAGTATTTCTCAATGGCTACAAGAATGCAGCCAGAGAGAAGGAGAAATGATTGCTTTTATAGCCTTTATGGGTGTAAAAGCAATCAGTGTAAAAAAAAAAAAAATCTTCATCACCCCCCACAAGTAGTACAGTGTCACCATGGTGACACTGTACTGCTAGGGTGACAGTATGTAAAAATAACATAAATAATAATATAAAAAAATAAAATAAAAATGTAAAAAAAATTTTTTGAAAAATTATAATTTTTTGTTATAAACTAATTTGGGTTATTTGTTTTTACTAAAAAGGTAACTGAATACATTTTGGCCAAGATTTATGAAGAAAGAATATTTATTTGCAAAATGTTATGAGAAAAATACTTTTTTTTTCAAAATCTTTGGACTTTTTCATTTATATAGCAAAAAAAAGAAAAAATCCCAATGGTGAATAAATACCACCAAAAAAAAAGCTTTATCTGTCTCAAAAAAATGCAAACAAATTCATATGGGTACGGTGTTGCATGACCGCGCAATTGTCATTAAAAGTGTGATAGCACTGAAAGCTGAAAATTGGCCTGGACAGGAAGGGGGTGAAAGTTTCCGGACTGCAAGGGGGTTAAAGTGTCCGGACTGGAAGAGGGGAAAGTGTCCGGACTGGAAGGAGGGTGAAAGTTTCCGGACTGGAAGGGGGTGAAAGTGTCTGGACTGGAAGGGGGTGAAAGCGTCCGGACTGGAAGGAGGTGAAAGTATCCGGACTGGAAGGGCGTGAAAGTGTCCGGACTGGAAGGGGGTGAAAGTGTCTAGACTGGAAGGGGGGGAAAGTGTCCGGACTGGAAGAGGGGGAAAGTGTCCAGACTGGAAGGGGGTGAAAGTGTCCGGACTGGAAGGAGGTGAAAGTTTCCGAACTGGAAAGGGGTGAAAGTGTCTGGACTGGAAGGGAGTGAAAGTTTCCGGACTGGAAGGGGGGGATAGTGTCCGGACTGGAAGGGGGTGAAAGTGTCCGGACTGGAAGGGGGTGAAAGTATCCGGACTGGAAGGGCGTGAAAGTGTCCGGACTGGAAGGGGGTGAAAGTTTTGGGACAGGAAGGGGGTGAAAGTTTTGGGACAGGAAGGGGGTGAAAGTATCCAGACTGGAAGGGGGTGAAAGTGTCCAGACTGGAAGGGAATGAAAGTGTCCGGACTGGAATGGGGTGAAAGTGTCCGGACTGGAAGGAGGTAAAAGTTTCTGAACTGGAAGGGGGGGGAAGTGTCCGGACTGAAAGGGGGGTAAAAGTGTCCGGACTGGAAGGAGGTAAAAGTTTCCGGACTGGAAGGGGGTGAAAGTGTCCGGACTGGAAGGGTGTGAAAGTGTCCGGACTGGAAGGAGGTGAAAGTTTTGGGACAGGAAGGGGGTGAAAGGTGTCCGGACTGGAAGGGGGGGAAAGTGTCCGGACTGGAAGGGGGTGAAAGTGTCCAGACTGGAAGGGGGGGAAAGTATCCGGACTGGAAGGGCGTGAAAGTGTCCGGACTGGAAGGGGGTGAAAGTTTTGGGACAGGAAGGGGGTGAAAGTATCCAGACTGGAAGGGGGTGAAAGTGTCCAGACTGGAAGGGGATGAAAGTGTCCGGACTGGAATGGGGTGAAAGTGTCCGGACTGGAAGGGGGGGAAAGTGTCCAGACTGGAAGGGGGGGAAAGTGTCCGGACTGGAAGGAGGTGAAAGTTTCCGGACAGGAGGGGGGGGGGGGGAAAGTGTCCAGACTGGAAGGGGGGGAAAGTGTCCGGACTGGAAGGGAGTGAAAGTGTCTGGACTGGAAGGGGGTGAAATTTTCCATACAGGAAGGGGGTGAAAGTTTCCGGAAATGAAGGGGGTGAAAGTTTCCTTACTGGAAGGGGGTGAAAGTGTCCGGACTGGAAGGGCGTGAAAGTTTCCGGACTGGAAGGGGGTGAAAGTGTCCGGACTGGAAGGGGGTGAAAGATTCCAGACTGGAAGGGGGTGAAAGTTTCCGGACAGGAAGGGGGTGAAAGTTTCCGGACTGGAAGGAGGTGAAAGTTTCCGGACAGGAAGGGGGTGAAAGTGTCCGGATTGGAAGGGTGTGAAAGTGTCCGGACTGGAAGGAGGTGAAAGTTTCCGGACAGGAAGGGGGTGAAAGTTTCCGGACTGGAAGGGGGTGAAAGTTTCCGGACAGGAAGGGGGTGAAAGTTTCCGGACTGGAAGGGGGTGAAAGTTTCGAGACAGGAAGGGGTGGGGGAAAGTGTCCGGACTGGAAGGGGGGGAAAGTGGACTTGAAGTGGAAAAAAAAAAATAAAGTTATCGGAAAGTTTAGTTTTTTGAAACTTGAGAGAGAAAAAAGAAAACTTCTATACCGTATTTTTAATTTTTCTAAATTCATTTAAATTTTGACATATGTGAGAAGAAATGCGAACGACAAATATCTGATACATCGCAGCTTAGGTTTGGGAACAGCTTTATGCAGCAGATGGGGCAGAGAAGGAGACCCGAGGAAGTCGTCCGCAAAACACTCACTTCTTACTTCTCCAGTCAACACTTCATCCTGATCCGTGCTGCTCCCCTGGAACTCTTCTCCTTATTACAAGGAATTCTTCTGATAATAATTGATTTTTTTTCTCTAATTGTCTTATTTAATTTTCATTGTATGAATAAAAGATATGCTTTCCACACAGCTTCTGAAGAAATCCTGGAAATTTAGAAGACGGCAATATCATACTTTTTATTCATTGGCAAAGTTTGAATAATTAAGACCAGGGGCGGACTGACAACTCATGGGGCCCCCGGGCAATAGGGGATCATAGGGCCCCTGTGTCCTTGCCCAAACTCAAAAAAGCCTATGAAAAAGGTACCAGAGGCATCTCATGGGGCCCCCTACTGACCCCGGGCCCTCGGGCAGTGCCCGAGTTTCCAAATGGTCAGTCCACCTCTGATTAAGACCCAGTTATAAGTGTTCCTAATACTTAAAAATGTGTGTAATAGTAATTAACCACTTCTGAGGATTTACCACCCCCTCCTGACCAGGCCATTTTTTTGTGATAGCTGGCAATTGCACGGTCATGCAACACTGTGCCCAAATGCAATGTATGTCCTTTTTCCCCCCAAATAGACCGATTACAGCTATTACAGTGATCAGTCACAGTGAAGCCCGCCCCTGTGTTCTCTCTCTTCCTCTCTCCCCCCCCCGTCTCTCTCTCTCTTTCTCCATTTCTCTCTCTCCATCTCTCTCTCTCTCTCTCTCTCTCTCTCTCTCTCTCTCCCCCCCCTCTCTCTCCCTCCCCTCTCTCTTTCTCTCTCTCTCTGTTTTTCAATGCCTCCCCCCCTTTCTCTCTAAGTCTTTCTCTCTCCTCTCCCTCTACCCCCCCCCTCTCCCTCTCACCCCTCTCCTTCTCTCTCACGCCTCCCCCCCTCTCTCTATCCCCTCCCTCTCCCTTCCTCTCTCTCCCCTCTCCTTCTCTCTCACCCCCCTCCCTCTCCCCTCCCCCCCCTCTCTCTCCCTTCCTCTCCCCCCTTCTCTCTCTCTCCCCTCTCCTTCTCTCTCCCCCCCCCCTTTCTCTCTCCCTTCTCCTTCTCTCTCTCCCCCTCTCCCCCTTTCTCTCTCTCCCCTATCCCTCTCTCTCACCCCTCCCCCCTCTCTCCCCCCTCCCTCTCCCTCTCTCTCGCCCTTCCTCTCCCCCCCCCCTCTCCCTCTCTCTCTCTCTCCCCCTTCCCCCCCTTATCTCTCTCTCCCCTCCCCTTCTCTCTCACCCCCCTTTCTCTCCCCCCGCTCCCCCCTTTCTCTCTCCCCCTCTCTCCCCTCTCTCTCCTCTCCCTCTACCCTCTTACCCCCCCTCTCTCTCACCCCTCTCCTTCTCTCTCACCCCCCCTCTCCCTCTCCCTCCCCCCTCTCTCTCTCCCCTCTTCTTCTCTCCCCCCCCCTCTCTCCCCCCCCCTCTCTCAGGTTCTCTATCTCTCTCCCTCTTCTTCTCCCCTGTCCTTTTCTCTCTCTCCCTCTCCTACTTCTCTCTCCTTTTCTCTCTTCCCTCCTCTCTCTCTCTCTCTGTCTCCTTTCCCCCTCGCTCTCTCTCTCTCTGCCCTCCTGAGGATTTCCCCCCTTCCTGACCAAGCCATTTTCTGTGTTACGGCGCTGCGTTACTTTAACTGACAATTGCACGGTCATACCTCACTGCACCCAAATTAAATTTACGTCCTTTTCCCCCCCACAAATTGAGCTTTCTTTCAGCCTGTGTGATTTTTATTTTTTGCGCTATAAACAAAAAAAAGACTGACAATTTTGAGAAAAAAACTATATTTTTGACTTTTTGCAATTAGACATGTCCAACAAAAAATGTTTAAAAAAATCAAATCCCGTCATAAATTTAGACAATTGCATTACGTTAACTGACAATTGCGCGGTCATGTGATGCTGCACCCAAATTAAATGTACGTCCTTTTTTTTCTTACAAATAAAGCTTTGTTTTGGTGGTATTTGATCGCCTGTGCGTTTTTTATTTTTTGTGCTATAAACAAAAAAAGACCGACCATTTTGAGAAAAAAACAGTATATTTGACTTTTTGCTATTAAACATGTCCAGTAAAAATAAAAAAAAAAATCAAATTTCGTTATAAATTTAGACAGTTGAGATACTTAAACTGACAATTGCGCTGTCATGCGATGCTGCACCCATATGAAATTTACGTCCTTTTTTTCCCATGAATTGAGCTTTATTTCAGTGGTATTTGATCACCTGTGTGGTTTTTATTTTTTTTGCTATAAACAAAAAAAGACCAACAATTTAAAAAAAACTATATTTTTTACTTTTTGCTATTAAACATGTCCAGCAAAAAAAAAATTAAAAAAATCAAATTCCGTCATAAATTTAGGCAAAAATGTATTCTGCTCCATGTCTTTGCTAAAAAAAAATCCCAATACATGTAAATTAATAGGTTTACGTGGAAGTTATAGTGTCTACAAATGGCGGTATAGATACTGGAATTTTTTTTTTCTTACTAGTAATGGCGGCGATCAGCGACTTTTAGTAGGACTGCGGCGGGCACTCTGACACTGGGAGGAAGTGATTTGGTGTCACTGACATCCTCAGTGACACCAATACAGTCATCAGTGCTAATAAAAAGCACTGACGCTGTACTAATGGCACTGGGCAGGAAAGGGGTTAATATCTGGGGCGATCAAAGGGTTAACTGTGTGCTGTTTTACTACGTGGGCTGTGTCTGTGTTTCACTGTAAGCACACTGCTTTGTATGGCTCTGCTATGCAGAGCCATACAATGCCGTGTGCAGGAGCCGACAGGAGAGAGATCTGTATTGTTTACATAGAGGTATCTTCCCCCGTCATAGATACTCAGCTATCACCGCATGTCGGCGAGTAATTACCGTCCGGGACCCGGTGACTGACAGCCGAGGCCGCGAATGGCGGTGCGGGTAGGGCCCGTGTGCGTCCCGGAACTGCAACATCACGTACACCGCGTTCCAAATTATTATGCAAATTCTATTTAAGTGTCACAAAGATGAAATATTTTGTTTTTCAGTGTAACTCATGGATGGCATTGTGTGTCAGGGCTCTTTTGATCACTGAAAACAATCTCAGACACCTGTGATAATTCGATTGGCCGGTGAGCCCAATTTAAGGAAAAACTACTAAAGGACGGCGTTCCACATTATTAAGCAGAGCACCATTTTCAAGCACAATATGGGGAAGAAAAAGGATCTCTCTGCTGCCGAAAAGAGTGAAATAGTTCGATGCCTTGGACGAGGGATGAAAACATTCGATATTTCACGAAAACGTAAGCGTGATCATTGCACTATGAAGAGATTTGTGGCTGATTCAGAGCACAGATGGGTTGGTGCAGATAAAGGCACATTGAGGAAGATTTCTGCCAGATCCATGCATCGGATCAAGAGAGCAGCTGCTAAAATCCCATTACATAGCAGCAAACAGATATTTGAAGCTGCTGGTGCCTCTGGAGTCCCACGGACATCAAGGTGTAGAGTCCTCCAGAGTCCTGCAACTGTGCATAAACCTTCTATTCGGCCACCACTAACCAATGCTCACAAGCAGAAACGGCTGCATTGGGAAGAAAAATACATGAAGACTAATTTTCAAACAGTCCTGTTCACTGATGAGTGCCGTGCAACCCTGGATGGTCCAGATGGATGGAGTAGTGGATGGTTGGTGGGCGGCCACCCTGTTCCAACAAGGCTGCGACGTCAGCAAGGTGGTGGTGGAGTCATGTTTTGGGCCGGAATCATGGGAACAGAGCTGGTTGGCCTCTTTAGGGTCCCCGAAGGTGTAAAGATGACCTCTGCAAAGTATGTGGAGTTTATGACTGACCACTTTCTTCCCTGGTACAGAAGGAAGAACTCTGCTTTCCGTAATAAAATCATCTTCATGCATGACAATGCACCATCTCATGCTGCAAAGAATACCTCTGCATCAATGGCTGCTATGGGGATAAAAGGAGAGAAAGTCATGGTGTGGCCTCCATCCTTCCCTGACCTCAGTCCTACTGAGAACCTTTGGAGCATCCTCAAGCAAAAGATCTATGAGGGTGGGAGGCAGTTTACATCCAAACAGCAGCTCTGGGAGGCGATTCTGACATCTTGTAAACAAATTCAAGCAGAAACTGTCCAAAAACTCACAAGTTCAATGGATGCCAGACTTGTGATCTGCTATCAGATAAGGGCTCCTATGTTACAATGTAACGTGACCGCTTCAAATGTTTACAAAGTTACAATGTTGGGAAAAGTTTGATTGAAATAGCTTTTGATTTCAGTAAATATGCTGTAAATACAACAAATGACAATTTTCAGTTCTTTACAACCTAGAAAGTGTTTTGAAACTTCCTGTGCGGAAAAATTTGGAACAAAAATCCTGTTATCATTAGGAGGTTTGTTCAATAAAATGTGAATTGTACTCTTCTAGTTGTAACCTGAGAATTATGCCGACTGATATTTACATCAATTATTGGGGGAAATGAGAAAAATATCATTTGCATAATAATTTGGAACACGGTGTATACATACGTGATTTTGCGCACCCCTGCCACCCTGTAGAAGCATTTCTGCTATAGCTGCTAAGAGAAGCGGTTAAAGAAAAGTTGCAAATTGAATAGAAGACAATTTCATCAACATAAAAGTAACTTTTACAGAACTTTCTTTCATTTCAGTGTAAAAGACGATCAACATAAATCTAAAAATGTATAAAAAGACCTATTCTGATACTTGTAGAAATCTGTATTGTTTTGCTAGAACTACACTTAGAACCTCTAAACATTATATATATCTTGTAGCAGAGCCCCAGAGAATAAATTGGTGGTCACTGCAATTTTTTTGCGCTACACGCTATTTGCGCAGCAGTTTTACAAACACAATTTTTGGAAAAAAAATACATTTTAATGAATTTTAATGCAAAAAAAAAAATGCAATATATAACCCAATTAACCACTTCCCGTACGGCCCATGTATATAAATGGCCGGACGGTAGCAGTTCAGGGGTGGGTGGCCGTTTATAAACGTCCTCCCCGCTCCCTGCTTGTGCGTGCCCCCTGGGATCCTCCGGACACAGTGGAACACCGATCGTCGGACGTGTGAGGTCCCGATCATGTGATCAGTGATTGGCCAATTAGGGGGAATAAAAACCCAAAATGAAGGTTTTGGAATGGCCCAGTCAAAGTCCGGACTTAAATCCAATCGAGGTGCTGTGGCTTGATCTTAAACAGGCCGGTCGTGCTGGAAAACCCTCCAGTGTGGCTGAATGAAAACCATTCTCCAAAGAAGAGTGGGCCAAAATTCCTCCACAGCGATAGGAAAGACTCATTGGCAGTTATCGCAGACGCTGGATTGTAGTTGTTGCCGCAAAGGGTTGCCCAACCAGTTATTAGGTTCAGGAGGGCAATTACTTTTTCACATAGGGCCAGACAGGTTTGGTCAGCTTTTTTCCCCTAAAGTGGAGTTCCACCCAAAAGTGGAAGCTCTGCTTTTCTACCCCCCTCCCTCTGCTGCCACATTTGGCACCTTTTGGGGGGGAGCAGGTACCTTGCTTTGATGGGTACCCACTTCTGGCTCCAGCAAACTGAGCCTGAGGTTTGGCACCCCCCGCAGCCCTCTGGGGCACTTCCAAAGTCCCAGATGACTGCAATCCATTCACAAACCACAGCGTGCTCCATGCATGTGCAGTAGGAAACTGACAGTGAAGCCACAAGGCTTCCCTGCCAGTTTCCCTTAGTAAAGATGGCAGTGCCAGTGGAGGCCAGTGGAGAGATTAGCAGAGGGCGATGGAGGACACTGAATGGAGGCCATTGGAGGGATTAGTAGAGAGAGATGTTGGACACTGAATGGAGGCCAGTAGAAGGGTTGGCAGAGAGGGGTGGAGGACACTCAGTGAAGGTCAGTGGAGAGATTGGCAGAGAGGGGTGGAGGACATTGAGTGGAGGTCAGTGGAGGGATTGGCAGAGAGGGGTGGAGGACACTGAATGGAGACCAGTGGAGGGATTGGCAGAGAGTGGTGGAGGACACTGAGTGGAGACCAGTGGAGAGATTAGCAGAGAGGGGTGGAGGACATTGTATGGAGACCAGTGGAGGGATTGGCAGAGAGGGGTGGAGGACACTGAGTGGAGGCCAGTGGAGGGATTGGCAGAGATGGGTGGAGGACACTGTATGGAGACCAGTGGAGGGATTGGCAGAGAGGGGTGGAGGACACTGAGTGGAGGCCAGTGGAGGGGTTGGCAGATATGGGTGGAGGACACTGTATGGAGGTCAGTGGAGGGATTGGCAGAGAGGGGTGGAGGACACTGAGTGGAGACCAGTGGAGGGATTGGCAGAGAGGGGTGGAGGACACTGAGTGGAGGTCAGTGAAGGGATTGGCAGAGAGGGGTGGAGGACACTGAGTGGAGACCAGTGGAGGGATTGGCAGAGAGGGGTGGAGGACACTGAGTGGAGGTCAGTGGAGGGATTGGCAGAGAGGGGTGGAGGACACTGTATGGAGATCAGTGGAGGGATTGGCAGAGAGGGGTGGAGGACACTGAGTGGAGGCCAGTGGAGGGATTGGCAGAGAGGGGTGGAGGACACTGAATGGAGGTCAGTGGAGGGATTGGCAGAGAGGGGTGGAGGACACTGAGTGGAGGGATTGGCAGAGAGGGGTGGAGGACACTGAGTGGAGGCCAGTGGAGGAATTGGCAGGGATGGGTGGAGGACACTGTATGGAGACCAGTGGAGGGATTGGCAGAGGGGGGTGGAGGACACTGAGTGGAGGCCAGTGGAGGGATTGGCAGAGATGGGTGGAGGACACTGAGTGGAGGTCAGTGGAGGGATTGGCAGAGAGGGGTGGAGGACACTGAGTGGTGACCAGTGGAGGGATTGGCAGAGAGGGGTGGAGGACACTGAGTGGAGACCAGTGGAGGGTTTGGCAGAGAGGGGTGGAGGACACTGAGTGGAGGGATTGGCAGAGAGGGGTGGAGGACACTGAACGGAGGTTAGTGGAGGGATTGGCAGAGAGGGGTGGCAGATACAGAACGGTTAGTAAGGTGGATGAGTCTGGCAGCAGCATTCATGATAGACTGAAGAGGGGATAGCCTGCGATGAGGTCGGCCAATGAGGAGGGAGTTACAATAGTCAAGGCGAGAGATAACAATGTTTTCCTAAAGGACACATTCACATCTATGCATTTTCAGCAGCTGGGGTTTTGGAATGAGTCAGGGCCGGTTCACACGGTCCAGATGCATTCTAGATGCATTTGTACATTCGCGTTTTTGATGCGTTTGGGTGTTTCTGGTGCATTTTTGATGCGTTGTGGTTCCTTTTTCCCCCCTCTCTTTTTCTTCAATTTCAATAGACACATGTGCATTCCGGTGCGTTTTTTATGCGTTTTACTGCGTTCCAGTACAGTTCTGTGCAGGAAAAATGCAGCCAGTGCTACTTTTCTTTCTGCATACGGATCGCACTGGCAGGGGCGGACTGACAACTCATGGGGCCCCTCGGGCAATAGGGGATCATGGGGCCCCTGTGTTCTTGCCCAAACTCAAAAAAGCCTATTAAAAAGGTACCAGGGGCATCTCATGGGGCCCCCTACTGACCCCGGGCCCTCGGGCAGTGCCCGGATTTCCAAATGGTCAGTCCGCCCCTGGACATGGGCAATCAGCAGCTCCTGGCCATGAATCATTGGCTGGGACCTGCCACAACAGGACCAGCGGGCGCGCTGGACCTGGAAGAAATCTGCAGCGTATACAGGGGGGACTAACTATTTGGAAAGTCAGGCACTGCCCGAGGGCCCGGGGTCAGTAGGGGGCCCCATGAGATGCCCCTGGTACCTTTTTCATAGGCTTTTTTGAGTTTGGGCAAGAACACAGGGGCCCCATGATCCCCTATTCATGGGGCCCCCGGGCAATAGGGGATCATGGGGCCCCTGTGTTCTTGCCCAAACTCAAAAAAGCCTATTAAAAAGGTACCAGGGGCATCTCATGGGGCCCCCTACTGACCCCGGGCCCTCGGGCAGTGCCCGAGTTTCCAAATGGTCAGTCCACCCCTGATCACTGGAACTGCAAGCACCGATGTGAACTATGACATTGACCACCATATCACCTACTTTCTGTGCGTTTTGGATGCAGAAAAAAAACTGAAACACGTGTCCTGTGAACTGGCCCTCAGGGACTTTTTTCTCCACACGCACAGGTGTGACCCAGGCAGGGGCGGACTGACCATTTGGAAACTTGGGCACTGCCCGAGGGCCCAGGGTCAGTAGGGGGCCCCATGAGATACCCCTGGTACCTTTTTCATAGGCTTTTTTTTAGTTTGGGCAAGGACACAGGGGCCCCATGATCCCCTATTGCCCGGGGGCCCCATGAGTTGTCAGTCCGCCCCTGGACCCAGGTCAAAGTTTCATAAATATGCCAGAGAAAAAAAAAATCAGGAAGGGGGGCAAATACTTTTTCCCAGCACTGTATATGAGGAATATGCTGATGGGTGTGGGTGAGGCTGGCAAAACTGAAATAATCATTTTATTTGTTGTTTATTTATTTTTGGTCTTTCGTCTTCTGCATTGTGAGGGATGTTGTGACGCCAACGACTTGCACTTAGTATTATTATAAAAAAAAAAATTTAAATTAAAAAGAAGTCCTGTAATTCTTTCTGGTCTCTTCTGTCATTGAACAGGCACACATTTTTCCTCCATAATGTAAACGGACGGACACATGACTGATCACCTGCGTATTCCTTCCTTACAGTCATTTTCAGACTTTAAATATTTCCCCAAGGCCGGTCATTTCCACAGAAGCCATAACATTCCAGAAAAAGTCACATTGTTTAAAAAAATATTCAGGTTGTTGTTCTGAATGTTCGCCGCTTCTTACAACTCATCCGTTTCTCCGCATTCTCCTCCTTTTTTTTTTGTTCGGCGGTTCTCTTAGGAGAAAAATAACCGTCAATTAAATGCCTGAAGAGCTTCACATTTTTTTCTTAATTTGCTCATAGAGGGAAAAAAAATATCTCGCTGTAAAATGTTCAACAATGTTTCTTTTCCGTTCACAGCGGGAAGTTATTTACCGATACATATGTAATCTACGTTCATTGTTGTGATCAACGCATTGCGCAATTGTATATTAGAGGGAAACATGTAAACTATATGAACATTTATTGCATAGTGTGGAGCGGAACTAAGGCGTAATGAGCTCAAGCTAGATTTCTCCGTTGCTTCAATTGCTTTCTCTTATTAAAAAAAAATGCATTTGTATTCACTTTCCCTCTGGAGCAATTTTAGTTTTTTTCACACATGTTAAAATCTGCATTTATGTTTAGAAAATTACCTAAAATCCCTGGTCGATGGCTATATTTTATGAAATCAGAGGCCCTGTGGAATAAAATGATGGCAGCCGTAAATTTTATGTCTTATGATATGTGTACAAGTGTTTATGAAATCTACATTTTTAATCAAAAATACATTTTAGTTCAGGCAAATAGAATTTAATTCAGATACACTGTATATATATATATACATATATATATACAGTCATGGCCGAAATTGTTGGCACCCTTGATATTTTTCCTGAAAATCAAGTATTTCACACAAAAAAGGTATTGCATTAACACATGTTTTGCTATACACATGTTTATTCCCTTTGTATGTATTGGAACAAATATAAAACAGAGGCAGAAAAGCAAATATGACATAATGTCACACAAAACCCCAAAAATGGGCTGGACAAAAGTATTGGCACCCTTAACTTAATATTTGGTTGCACACCCTTTGGAAAACATAACTGAAATCAGTCGCTTCCTATAACCATCAATAAGCTTCTGACACCTCTCACCCGGAATTTTGGACCACTCTTCCTTTGCAAACAGCTCCAGGTCTCTCTTATTGGAAGGACACCTTTTCCCAACAGCAATTTTAAGATCTCTCCACAGGTGTTCAATGAAGACCCAGGATCTTGGACGCAAACCCAGCTTTCTGACACTGGGCCCTACAGTGCGACCCAAAATCCTTTGGTAATCCTCAGATTTCATGATGCCTTGCACACAGTCAAGGCACCCAGTGCCAGAGGCAGCAAAACAACCCCAAAACATCATTGAACCTCCACCATATTTTACCGTAGGTACTGTGTTTTGTTCTTTGTAGGCCTCATTCCGTTTTCGGTAAACAGTAGAATGATGTGCTTTACCGAAAAGCTCTATCTTGGTCTCATCTGTCCACAAGACGTTTTCCCAGAAGGCTTTTGGCTTACTCAAGTACATTTTGGCAAACTGTAGTCTTGCTTTTTTATGTCTCTGTGTCAGCAGTGGGGTCCTCCTGGGTCTCCTGCCATAGCGTTTCATTTCATTTAAATGTCGACGGATAGTTCGCGCTGACACTGATGCTCCCTGAGCCTGCAGGACAGCTTGAATGTCTTTGGAACATGTTTGGGGCTGCTTATCCACCATCCGGACTATTCTGCGTTGCAATCTTTCATCAATTTTCCTCATCCGTCCACGACCAGGGAGATTAGCTACAGTGCCATGGGTTGCAAACTTCTTGATAATGTTGCGCACTGTGGACAAAGGCAAATCTAGTTCTCTGGAGATGGACTTGTAACCTTGAGATTGTTGATATTTTGCCACAATTTTGGTTCTCAGGTCCTCAGACAGTTCTCGTCTCCTCTTTCTGTTGTCCATGCTTAGTGTGGCACAGACAGACACACAATGCAAAGGTTAAGTGAACGTCTCTCCTTTTTATCTGCTTTCAGGTGTGATTTCTATATTGCCCACACCTGTTACTTGCCCCAGGTGAGTTTACAGGAGCATCACATGCTTGTAACATTCTTATTTATCCGCAGTTGTGAAAGGGTGCCAATACTTTTGTCCAGCCCATTTTTGGAGGTTTGTGTGACATTATGTCGAATTTGCTTTCTTTCCTCCCTTTTTTTGTTTTGTCCCAATACACACAAAGGGAATAAACATGTGTATAGCAAAACATGTGTTAATGCAATACGTTTCGTGAGAAATACATGATTTCCTGGAGAAATATCAAGGGTGCCAACAATTTCGGCCATGACTGTATATATATATATATGCATATTTATACATATATATATATACATATTTTTATATATTTATATATATATATATTTATATATATACATATATATATATATATTTATATATACATATTTTTATATATATATATATATATATATATATATTTTATATATATATATATATATATATATATATATATATATATAGATAGATATAGATAGATATAGATATAGATATACAGTTGTGTTCAAAATAATAGCAGTGTGTTGAAAACAGTGAATAAAGCTGAAAATCCTTCTAATAGCTTTTATTTCCATCCACACAAATGCATTGGGAACACGACACATTCTATTCCAAATCAAATGAAAAAAAAATTCATCAAATTTGTGTTGTTCCTCTAAAAAAATGGAAGAAAAGTGAATATTAGACGGTTCAAAAAAATGGCCGTGTTTGTATTCTTCTTTACAAACTCAAACATTCACTATATAAACGGAGAAATGTTTGAAGATTTTGCTTTCCTTTGAATGACTTCATGAATATTTGGTTGTAGTCGCACTGTTTCTGAGAACTGCTGTACATCTGTGTTGCATGGAGTCCCCCAACTTCTGGCCCCTGTGATCAGGTATTCCAGCCCAGGATGATTGGACCACATTCCACAGTTCTTCTCTATTTCTTTGTTTTGCCTCAGAAACGGCATTTTTGATGTCACCCCACAAGTTTTCTATTGGATGAAGATCCGGGATTGGGCTGGCCACTCCATAACGTCCATCTTGTTGGTCTGGAACCAAGATGTTGCACGTTTACTGGTGTGTTTGGGGTCGTTGTCTTGTTGGAACACCCATTTCAAGGGCATTTCCTCTTCAGCATAAGGCAGCATGACCTCTTCAAGTATTCTGATGGATTCAACCTGATCCATGATCCCTGGTATGCGATAAATAGGCCCAACACCATAGTATGAGAAACATCCCCATATCATGATGCTTGCACCACCATGCTTCACGGTCTTCACAGTGTACTGTGGCTTGAATTCAGTGTTTGGGGGTCGTCTGACAAACTGTCTCCGCCCACTAGACCCAAAAAGAACAATCTTACTTTCATCAGTCCACAAAATGTTGCCCCATTTCTCTTTAGGCCAGTCAATGTGCTCTTTGGCAGATTGTAACCTCTTCAGCACACGTCTTTTTCCCAACAGTGGGACTTTGCGGGGACTTCTTGCAGATAGCTTGGCTTCACATCGGCGTCTTCTAATTGTAACAGTCCTCACAGGGAACGTCACACCTTCTTTCATCTTCCTGGAGCTGATTGTTGGCTGAGTCCGCCCCATTTTGGCTATTCTTCTATCCATTCCAATGGTAGTTTTTCGCTTTCTTCCATGTCTTTCAGGTTTTGGTTGCCATTTTAAAGCATTTGCCATCATTTTAGCTGAGCAGCCGATCATTTTCTGCACTTCTTTATATGTTTTCCCCTCCAATCAACGTTTTAATCAAGGTACGCTGTTCTTCTGAACAATGTCTGGAACGACCCATTTTCCTCAGAATTTCAGAGAGAAATGCACTGTAACCAGCATGTCCAACATTTGCTGCCTTCCTTCCTTAAATAAGGGCAATAATTGCCACCTGTTTTTCAAAGAATGAATGACCTCACTAATAGAACTCCACACTGCTATTATTTTGAACACGCCCCTTTCAATGAGTGATTCAATGACACAGAATCAGCAGCATGCATGTCATGACTGTCGGGTCTGTTGGATTTCTATGACTCTACTACACCTGCTAGGAAATTATTTGCCATGTAGAAATATCATTTCTACCAAAAACAGTGATTGATCCGGTTAGTGATGTCTGACTGCTATTATTTTGAATACAACTGTGCATATATATATATTTATTTATTTATTTTTTGGTACAAAATAAAAGATGAGGTTACATCGAGTAAATAGATGCCACATTTGTCAAGCTGCAAAACTATGTGCACCCGTGAAATGGTAAAAAAATGCATGGTACCCAGAATTATCAATAAGCGATGCTTTAAATCAGTGGTTTCCAAACGGAGTAAAAAAAAAGATTAATAAAAAAAAATGTGCCAAGGGCCTCTATAGCCAGTGTCAAAAATTGGTAGATACCCCTTTCACAGGGGCGTTCCGTATGTTCCTTTTTCATCTGTCCGTTTATGGAATAAAGATTCTGGTAGGCGTGAATGGATGTGACAGAGCGGGAGTCTTCTAGCCTGTCAATCATGGTGCTGTCATTGTGGGTGGAGCAGGGGCGGACTGACAACTCATGGGGCCCCCGGGCAATATGGGATCATGGGGCCCCTGTGTCCTCGCCCACACTCAAAAGAGCCTATGAAAAATGTACCAGAGGCATCTCATGGGGCCCCCTACTAACCCCGGGCACTCGGGCAGTGCCCGAGTTTCCAAATGGTTAGTCTGCCCCTGGGGTGGAGCAGACCAGGAGTCTTCTATCCTGTCAATCATGGCGTTGTCATTGTGGGTGGAGCAGACCAGGAGTCTTCTACCCTGTCAATCATGGCGTTGTCATTGTGGGTGGGACAGACCAGACGTCTTCTAGCCTGTCAATCATAGTGTTGTCATTGTGGGTGGAGCAGACCAGGAGTCTTTTACCCTGTCAATCATGGCGTTGTCATTGTGGGTGGGGCAGACCAGCGGTCTTCCAAGCCTTGAAAAAGTCATGTGATAGCGTGACGTAACGCGTAGGACACGAGTCTGGTGACGAACTTCCGGAGCGGACACCATCTTGCTGCACCCAATGAGTTTCCATGCAAGTACACCTTTAGTAGGTCTTTTTAAAAGCGTGTTATAATCTTACTAAATGTGAGTGGGCATTTGGCTGTGCTGTGATTTGAGAGTCCCTATTAACCCCCCTGGCGGTATTCCCGAGTGTAGCTCGGGGTAAAGTTTCAGTACCACAAGCGGTAGCCCCCCCGAGCTACACTCAGGAATACCATGCGGCGTTGCTCCGGGATCCCTCGATCACTTACCTTGTCCTGCGCTTCCACAATGTCCCCCCTGCAGTGTCCCCGGCAATGTCCTCCGGCCGATGCCGGCATCTGTCTTCCGGGTTCCGTTCCCTGCGACGTCGGGACGTACGGGGGACGGAACTGGCGGGAAATTTGAAAATAACAAAAAGTGACATTCACTAAATACACTAAAATCACATAGTATAACATTCCTGTATCAAACCATTTCACATACATTTTGTCCCGAGTGCTTTGTCCGGCGCCCTGCCTGCATTTTTACTGTTCTTTCTGCCTGGAAACTGAGAAACGTCCATGGCGTCCAAAAAGCGTCCCTTTAGGTCAGACGCGGTTTTAGACCGGCTAGAGAACAGCGATAGTAAATCAGAACCACTTGCAGAATTGAGTGATAATGATTTGTGTTTTGTTTTTTTTCGTTTTTTTTTTTGTTTTGTTTTTTTATGTTTACGGACTATTAAATGTTCACATATTTATTTATTTATTTTTATGTGTTTGCTCATACAGTGAGGAATAGAAGTAATTGAACCCCCTGCGATTCTGCAAGTTCTCCCGCTTCTCCATCATGGAGGGTCTGACATTCACATTGTAGGTGCATTCCCACTCTGAGAGACAGAATTTAAAAAACAAATTCAGGAAATCCCATTGTATGATTTGTAAAGAATGTATTTGTCTTGCACGGCTGAACAGAAGTATTTGAACCCCTGAGAAGATCCGTGTTAATATTTGGTACAGAAGCCTTTGTCTGCAATTACAGAGGTCAGACGTTTCCTGTAGTCCTTGGCCAGGTTTGCACTGCAACAGGGATTTTGGCCCCCTCCTCCACACAGATCTCCTCTAGATCTGTCAGGTTTCGGGGCTGTCGCTGAGCAACACGGAGTTTCAGCTCCTCCAAAGATGTTCTATTGGATTTAGGTCTGGAGACTGGCTAGGCCACTCCAGAACCTTGATATGCTTCTTACGGAGCCACTCCTTGGTTATCCTGGCTGTGTGCTTCGGGTCGTTGTCATGTTGGAAGACCCAGCCATGACCCATCTTCAATGCTCTGACTGATGGAAGGAGGTTGTTGCTGAAAATCTCACAATAAATGGCCCCATTCATCCTCTCCTTAATACAGTGCAGTCGTCCTGTCCCCTTCGCAGAAAAGCACCCCCAAAGCATGATGTTACCACCCCCATGCTTCACAGTAGGGATGGTGTTCTGGGGATGCAACTCATCCTTCTTTTTCCTCCAAACACGGCAAGTGAAGTTTAGACCAAAAAGTTCTACTTTGGTCTCATCTGACCACATTACTTTCTCCCATGCCTCCTCTGGATCATCCAGATGGTCATTGGCAAACTTCAGACGGGCCTGGACATGTGATGACTTGAGCAGGGGAACCTTGAGACGGGCCTGGACATGTGATGACTTGAGCAGGGGAACCTTCAGACGGGCCTGGACATGTGATGACTTGAGCAGGGGAACCTTCCATGCAATGCATGATTGGAAACCATGACAGCGTAGTGTTCTACCAACAGTGACCTTTGAAACTGTGGTCCCAGCTCTCTCCATGTCATTGACCAGCTCCTCCCTTGTAGTTCTGGGCTGATTCCTCAGCTTTCTTATCATCAGTGATACCCCAAGAGGTGAGATCTTGCATGGAGCCCCAGTCCGAGGGAGACTGTCAGTCGTCTTTAGCCTCTTCCATTTTCTAACAATTGCTCCAACAGTTGATCTATTTTCACCGAGTTGCTTGGCAATTGCCCCTTAGCCCTTTCCAGCCTTGTGGAGGTCCTCAATTTTGTCTCTGGTGTCTTTTGACAGCTCCTTGGTCTTGCCCATGGTAGTAGTTGGCGTCTGACTGACTGTGGGGTGGACAGGTGTCTTTAAAGAGCTCAGACAGGTGCTACTAAGTTAGATGAATGAGTGGAGTAGAGGAGGACTTTTTAAAGGCGCAGTAACAGGTCTTTGAGAGCAGAATTCTTGCTGTTTCTTAGGTGCTCAAATACTTCTGTTCAGCAGTGCGAGACAAATACATTCTTTACAAATCATACAATGTGATTTCCTGAATTTTTATTTTAATTCTGTCTCTCAGAGTGGGAATCCCCTGCAATGTGAATGTCAGACCCCTCCATGATGGAGAAGCGGGAGAACTTGCAAAATCGCAGGGGGTTCAAATACTTCTGTTCCTCACTGTATATATACTTTTTATATGTGTGTTTTTTTGGCACTATTGTATTTAATTGATCCCACATTTAAGGATCCATTTTATGTCACTATTTACTCTTTGGCTTCATTAAGCCATTATTTGTCACCATCTGCATGATATTGTTGATCCCTGTTAGGAGTTCACGTTCTCATTTCCACCATCATTTTCATGAATTTATTGATCCCTATTTAGGGATTCACGCTTATTTGTGTTTTATTTTGTGTATGATCCGATTTTGGATAGTGGGGGTATTGGTTCCTGGTTTTATATACCAGGTGTGATCACTTTTTCACTTGAGATCCCAGAGAGGATCAATCCACTGATTTATTGGCACGTATATATATTTTATGTCACTTTATATTGAGATCCCCAGAGAGGATCAATCCACTGATTTTATGTCACATATATATATTTATGTCACTTTGATTGTTTTTGCCATATTCTATTATTTATTATTAGGGTAGCGCTGCATCATTTTGGTTGCGTTAGTATTTATTTGCACATGGTATACGGTTAGGTGCTCCCAGCTCCCACTCACCTAATTTATCCCGTAATAGTAGCGCAGGAGATCGTCATTATTTTTGTTGACAATCGTTACAATATGTGGCCAGCAAATGACCAATCATTTATTTCAGGTACTTATATAGTGCCGTCAACTTTCACAGCACTTTACATGTATATTGTACATTCACATCAGTCCCTAACCCTCAAGGTGCGTACAATCTAAGGTCCCTAACCCTCAAGGGGCATACAATCTAAGGTCCCTAACCCTCAAGGGGCGTACAATCTAAGGTCCCTCACCCTCAAGGGGCGTACAATCTAAGGTCCCTAACCCTCAAGGGGCGTACAATCTAAGGTCCCTAACCCTCAAGGTGCGTACAATCTAAGGTCCCTAACCCTCAAGGGGCGTACAATCTAAGGTCCCTAACCCTCAAGGTGTGTACAATCTAAGGTCCCTCACCCTCAAGGGGCGTACAATCTAAGGTCCCTAACCCTCAAGGGGCGTACAATCTAAGGTCCCTAACCCTCAAGGGGCGTACAATCTAAGGTCCCTAACCCTCAAGGGGCGTACAATCTAAGGTCCCTAACCCTCAAGGGGCGTACAATCTAAGGTCCCTAACTCACATTCATACATATTAGGGCCAATTTAGACAGGAGACAATTAACCTACCAGCATGTCTTTGGAGTGTGGGAGGAAACCGGAGCACCCGGAGAAACCCATGCAGTCACAGGGAGAACATGCAAACTCCAGACAGGTGGTGCTGGGGTTGGGATTCAAACCAGCGACCCGAGTACTGCCAGGCGGAAGTGCTAACCATTTAGCCACTGTGCTGCCCAAATCATTACAATATGTGGCCAACAAATGGGCAATCATAACAATATGTGGACAACAAATGGCCAATCATTACATTATGTGAACAACAAATGGGCAATCATTTCTATATGTGGACAACAAATGGGCAATCATAACAATATGTGGACAACAAATGGCAGTCATTACATTATGTGAACAACAAATGGGCAATCATTACAATATGTGGCCAACAAATGGGAAATAATTACAATATGTCGCCAGCAAATGGCAATCATTACAATATGTGGCCAACAAATGGCCAATCATTACAATATGTGGCCAACAAATGGGAAATAATTACAATATGTCGCCAGCAAATGGCAATCATTACAATATGTGGCCAACAAATGGCCAATCATTACAATATGTGAACAACAAATGGCCAATCATTACAATATGTGGACAACAAATGGGCAATCATAACAATATGTGGACAACAAATGGCAGTCATTACATTATGTGAACAACAAATGGGCAATCATTACAATATGTGGCCAACAAATGGCAATCATTTCAATATGTGGCCAACAAATGGGAAATAATTACAATATGTCACCAGCAAATGGCAATCATTACAATATGTGGCCAACAAATGGCCAGTCATTACAATATGTGAACAACAAATGGCCAATCATTACAATATGTGGCAAACAAATGGGCAATCATTACAATATGTGGCAAACAAATGGCCAATCATTACAAAATGTGGCCAACAAACGGCAATCGTCACAACATGTGGACAACAACTGGCAATCGTTACAATATGTGGCCAACAATTGGCCAATCATTACAATATGTAGACAACAAATGGCAATCATTTCAATATGTGGCCAACAAATGGCAGTCATTACATTATGTGAACAACAAATGGGCAATCATTACAATATGTGGCCAGCAAATGGCAATCATTACAATATGTGGCCAACAAATGGCCAATCATTACAATATGTGGCCAGCAAATGGCAATCATTACAATATGTGGCCAACAAATGGCCAATCATTACAATATGTGAACAACAAATGGCCAATCATTACAATATGTGGCCAACAAATGGCCAATCATTACAATATGTGGCAAACAAATGGCCAATCATTACAAAACGTGGCCAACAAACGGCAATCGTCACAACATGTGGACAACAACTGGCAATCGTTACAATATGTGGCCAACAATTGGCCAATCATTACAATATGTGGACAACAAATGGCAATCATTTCAATATGTGGCCAACAAATGGCAGTCATTACATTATGTGGCCAACAAATGGCAATCATTTCAATATGTGGCCAACAAATGGCAGTCATTACATTATGTGGCCAACAAATGGCAATCATTTCAATATGTGGCCAACAAATGGCAGTCATTACATTATGTGGCCAACAAATGGCAATCATTTCAATATGTGGCCAACAAATGGCAGTCATTACATTATGTGGCCAACAAATGGCCAATCATTACAAAATGTGGCCAACAAACGGCAATCGTCACAACATGTGGACAACAAATGGCAATCATTACAATATGTGGACAACAAATGGCAATCATTACAATATGTGGCCAAAAATCTGCTTGTATGTAAGATTGTGAGTTAGGGACCTTACATTGTACGCCTATTGAGGGTTACGGACTGATGTGAATGTACAATATATGTATGGCAAGCGCTGCAAAAAATGACAGCTCTACATACACCGTGTTCCAAATTATTATGCAAATTATATTTTTCTCATTTCCCTCAATAATTGATGTAAATATCAGTCAGCATAATTCTCAGGTTACACCTAGAAGAGTACAATTCACATTTTATTGAACAAACCTCCTAATGATAACAGGATTTTTGTTCCAAATTATTGCGCACAGGAAGTTTCAAAACACTTTCTAGGTTGTAAAGAACTGAAAATTGTCATTTGTTGTGTTTGCAGCAAATTTACTGAAATCAAAAGCTATTTCAATCAAACTTTTAACAACATTGTAACTTTGTAAACATTTGAAGCGGTCACGTTACATTGTAACATAGGAGCCCTTATCTGATAGCAGATCACAAGTCTGGCATCCATTGAACTTGGGAGTTTTTGGACAGTTTCTGCTTGAATTTGTTTGCAAGATGTCAGAATAGCCTCCCAGAGCTGCTGTTTGGATGTAAACTGCCTCCCACCCTCATAGATCTTTTGCTTGAGGATGCTCCAAAGGTTGTCAATAGGATTGAGGTCAGGGGAGGATGGAGGCCACACCATGACTTTCTCTCCTTTTTTCCCCATAGCAGCCATTGATGCAGAGGTATTCTTTGCAGCATGAGATAGTGCATTGTCACGCATGAAGATGATTTTATTACGGAAAGCATAGTTCTTCCTTCTGTACCAGGGAAGAAAGTGGTCAGTCATAAACTCCACATACTTTGCAGAGGTCATCTTTACACTTTCGGGGACCCTAAAGGGGCCGACCAGCTCTGTTCCCATGATTCCGGCCCAAAACATGACTCCACCGCCGCCTTGCTGACGTCGCAGCCTTGTTGGAACAAGGTGGCCGTCCACAAACCATCCACAACTCCATCCATCTGGACCATTCAGGGTTGCACGGCACTCATCAGTGAACAGGACTGTTTGAAAAATTAGTCTTCATGTATTTTTCTGCCCAATGCAGCCGTTTCTGCTTGTGAGCATTGGTTAGTGGTGGCCGAATAGAAGGTTTATGCGCAGTTGCAGGACTCTGGAGGACTCTACACCTTGATGTCCGTGGGACTCCAGAGGCACCAGCAGCTTCAAATATCTGTTTGCTGCTACGTAATGGGATTTTAGCAGCTGCTCTCTTGATCCGATGCATGGATCTGGCAGAAATCTTCCTCAATGTGCCTTTATCTGCACCAACCCATCTGTGCTCTGAATCAGCCACAAATCTCTTCATAGTGCAATGATCACGCTTACGTTTTCCTGAAATATCGAATGTTTTCATCCCTCGTCCAAGGCATCGAACTATTTCACTCTTTTCGACAGCAGAGAGATCCTTTTTCTTCCCCATATTGCTTGAAAATGGTGCTCTGCTTAATAATGTGGAACGCCCTCCTTTAGTAGTTTTTCCTTAAATTGGGCTCACCGGCCAATCTAATTATCACAGGTGTCCGAGATTGTTTTCAGTGATCAAAAGAGCCCTGACACACAATGCCATCCATGAGTTACACTGAAAAACAAAATATTTCATCTTTGTGACACTTAAATAGAATTTGCATACTAATTTGGAACACGGTGTAAGTACCTGTAATAAAAATTAAAAAAAATAAATAATAATAAAAAATGTCAATCATTCCAATATGTGGCCAACAAATGACAACCATTACAATATGTGCCCAACACATGGCAATAAATATAATATATGGCCAACAAATGGGCAATTGTTACAATATATGGCCTATAAATGGCAATCATTCCAATATGTGGGCAACAGATGGGCAATCGTTACAATATGTGGGCAACAAATGGGCACTCGTTGCCATATGTGACCAATAAATGGGCAATTGTTACAACAGATGGCCTACAAATGACAATCATTACAATATGTGGCCAACAAATGGGCAGTCACTACAACGTGTGGCCAACAAACAACAACAATTACAATAAGTGGGCAACAAATGGGCAATCAATACAACACATGGGCAACAAAAGGTAATCACTATAACATATGGGCAATAATTACAATACGTGGGCAACAAACGACAATCATTACAATATGTGGCCATCAAATGGGCAACAATTATTATGCATGGTCAACCATTACTATATACGGCCAACAGATGACAACCATCACAGTACATGGCCAACAAATGGGCAACCATTACTATATAAGGCCAACAGCTGAGAGCCATTACAGTACGTGGCCAACAAATGGGCAATCATTACTATACAAGGCCAACAAATGGGCAACCATTACTATATAAGGCCAACAGCTGAGAGGCATTACAGTACATGGCCAACAAATGGGCAACCATTACTATATACAGCCAACAGATGAGAACCATTAGAGTACGTGGCCAACAAATGGGCAACCATTACTATATACAGTCAACAAATGGGCAATCATTACAATATCTGGCTAATAAAAAAGGTAATCATTGCAATATCTGACATGGCAAAGTTTCTACTGCAAATCTCTGGTTTTGGCCAAGATTTGGCAGGAGCAAAGACCCTGCATGTATCCCATCCCGAATCCTGATTGGCAGAACAGTATTACAAATGAAATGACACAGCTAATATTTATGTGTATTTTATTCTTCTTTAGCTTTTGGATGACTTGTGATCGTCCTTAAAGAGAGCCAACGGCAACAGTCAACACGATCTCCAACGGCAACAGTCAACTCGATCTCCAACGGCAACAGTCAACACGATCTCCAACGACAACAGTCAACACAATCTTTAACGGCAACAGTCAACACGATCTCCAACGGCAACAGTCAACTCGATCTCCAACGGCAACAGTCAACAGGATCTCCAATGGCAACAGTCAACTCGATCTCCAACGGCAACAGCCAACTCGATCTCCAATGGCAACAGCCAACTCGATCTCCAACGGCAACAGTCAACACGATCTCCAACTGCAACAGCCAACTCAATCTCCAACTGCAACAGCCAACTTGATCTCCAACGGCAACAGTCAACACGATCTCCAACGGCAACAGTCAACATGATCTCCAACTGCAACAGCCAACTCAATCTCCAACTGCAACAGCCAACTTGATCTCCAACGGCAACAGTCAACACGATCTCCAACGGCAACAGTCAACATGATCTCCAACGGCAACAGTCAACACGATCTCCAATGGCAACAGTCAACACGATCTCCAACGGCAACAGTCAACATGATCTCCAACGGCAACAGCCAATGCGATCTCCAATGGCAACAGCCAACTCGACCTCCAATGGTAACAGCCAACGCGATCTCCAATGGCAACAGCCAACTCGATCTCCAACGGCAACAGTCAACACAATCTCCAACTGCAACAGCCAACTCAATCTCCAACTGCAACAGCCAACTTGATCTCCAACGGCAACAGTCAACACGATCTCCAATGGAAACAGTCAACACGATCTCCAACGGCAACAGTCAACATGATCTCCAACGGCAACAGCCAATGCGATCTCCAATGGCAACAGCCAACTCGACCTCTAATGGCAACAGCCAACGCGATCTCCAATGGCAACAGCCAAGTCGATCTCTTTGACGCTGTAGGAATCCACAAACCTTTCCTCACATTAGCAGAAACTCTACACACGACGACTTCAATAAGAAGCAGAAAAATAACAAAAAAAAAAACAGAAAATAGAAAGGCCGAGGAGACGAAATGAGGTGTTAGAACGTTTCAAATGAGAAATTACGGCCTAAAATAGAAAGTGCGTTTCCACTTCCCTTCTATTCATCGGATTGAAAAGTACGGGAACAAAGAGGGTGTAGAACAGACGCCGGGCTTCTCCTGCACACAATGAAGCCGAGGACACTTTGTTTTCAGGGAAACAAGGCTGCACTTTCCAACTAGCAAAGCAAAAAAAAAAAAAACAGCTTCTATTCAAATCCCTTTTACCTGCCTAAAATAAACAGTCCGAGTCTCTCCGTATCATCGAGGGCCGATTGTTTCCGAGAGTCGCCCATTATGGAGAAATGCAAAAAAAAAACCTCTCCAGCCTTTGTGCCGCGACGACGACGCTCCTTGGATTCTTCGGCGGTGTCAGGTGCACCTTACAAAGAGCGGGGGCCACGCATTCATCCTCCCAGTCATTGTATGGGAGGTCGGGACAATGGAGATAGTTTGCACCTTTTTTTATTTAAATAGTTTCCTTTTCCTTTTAAGATGGATGGTTCTTTCTTCAGTCCATGGGGGAGGGGAGGAAATATTAACTCTTGTGTCGCCACCTACAGAACTGGCCGGGGGGGGGGGGGCTGGAATGAGGCTCCTGAGAAGAATGCTGAGAGTGGCTCAGAACCGAACGTTCCAGTATGAGGGACACTTTGTACAGTTGCAAGAAAAAGTATGTGAACCCCTTGGGATTACGTGGAGTTTTGCATGAATTGGGCATAAAATGTGCTCTGAACGTCATCTAAGTCACAACAATAGAAGAACACAGTCTGCTGAACATAATACTACACAAACATTAGATGTTGCCATGGTTTAATTGCACATAACATGTAAACATTCACAGTGCAGGGAGGAAAAAGTATGTGAGGCCCTAGCTTAATGACTTCTCCCAGAGCTAATTGGAGCCAGGAGTGAGCCAACCTTGACTCCAATCAGTGTGATGATATTGGATGTGTTGCTGACACCTGTTTTGGGTTTACTGGTTTCAAGAAGCACTGTCTGATGTGAACCATGCCTCGCAGAAAAGAGCTCTCAGAAGACCTACGATCAAGAATTGTTGACTTGCATGAAGCTGGAAAGGGTTACAAAAGTATCTCCAAAAGCCTTGATGTTCATGTGTCCACGGTAAGACAGACTGTCTACAAATGGAGAAAGTTTAGCACTGTTGCTACTCTCCCTAGGCGTGGTCGTCCTGTAAAAATGACTGCAAGAGCACAGCGCAGAATGCTGTATGAGGTAAAGAAGAATCCCAGAGTGTCAGCTAAAGACCTACAGAAATCTCTGGCACATGCTAACATTTTTGTTGACACATCTACAATAAGGAAAACATGAAACAAGAATGGAGTACATGGGAGGACACCACGGAGGAAGCCATTGCTGTCCAAAAAGAATATTGCAGCACTTTTGAAGTTTGCAAAAGAGCACCTGGATGTTCCACAGCACTACTGGCAAAATATACTGCGGACAGATGAAACCAAGATTGAGTTGTTTGGGAAGAACACACAACACTATGTGAGGAGAAAAAAAGGCCCAGCACACCAACATCAACACCTCATCCCCACTGTGAAACATGGCGGAGGGAGCATCATGGTTTGGGGCTGCTTTGCTGCCTCAGGGCCTGGACGGATTGTTGTCATTGATGGGAAAATGAATTCCAGAGTTTATCAAGACATTTTGCAGGAAAACGGACGACCATCTGTCCGCCAACTGAAGCTCCGCAGAGGATGGGTGATGCAACAGGACAATGACCCAAAGCATACAAGTAATTCAACAAAACAATGGCTGCAACAGCACAGAATACGCCTTCTGGAGCGGCCCAGTCAGAGTCCTGACCTCAACCCCATTGAAATGCTGTGGCATGACCTTAAGAGAGCGATTCACACCAGACATCCCAAGAATATTGCTACACTGAACCAGTTTTGTGAAGAGGAGTGGTCCAAAATGACTCCAGATCGTTGTGCAGGTCTGATCTGCAACTACAGGAAACGTTTGGTTGAGGTTATTGCTGCCAAAGGAGGGTCAACCAGTTATTAAGTCCAAAGGTTCACATACTTTTTCCTCCCTGCACTGTGAATGTTTACATGTTATGTGCAATTAAACCATGGCAACATCTAATGTTTGTGTAGTATTATGTTCAGCAGACTGTGTTCTTCTATTGTTGTGACTTAGATGACGTTCAGAGCACATTTTATGCCCAATTCATGCAAAACTCCACGTAATCCCAAGGGGTTCACATACTTTTTCTTGCAACTGTACATTGTACAGATACTCAGAGAGTCAACCAATAAACATTCTTCAAGAAGTGACTTCAGGCTAGAAGCCCCCTTCACATTAGAAGAACCCATCACTTGATAGTCTCCCCCGCACATCAGAAGCCTCACTAAACATCAGAAGACCCCATCCCATGAGAGTCCCCCCTTCACACCAGAAGACCCCATCACTTGATAGTCTCCTCCTCACATCAGAAGACCCCTTCACATTAGAAGCCCCCTTCACATTAGAAGACCCCATCCCATGAGAGTACCCCCTTCACATCAGAAGACCCCTTCACACTAGAAGACCCCATTGCTTGATAGTCTCCCCCTCACATCTTATCAGAGTTCCCCATTCAAATCAGAAGATCCCTTCACATTAGAAGACCCCTTCACATCAGAAGACCCCATCCCATGAGAGTCCCCCCTTCACATCAGAAGACCCCTTCACATTGGAAGACCCCATCACTTGATAGTCTCCCCCTCACATCCAAAGCCCCCATCACATCAGAGTCCCCCATTCACATCAGAAGCCCCCTTCACATCAAAATCCTGCCTTACCATCAGGAGTCCCCCATCCTGTCAGAGTTCCCCATGCAAATCAGAAGCCCCCTTCACACTAGAAGCCCCCATTGCTTGATAGTTTCCCCCTCACATCAGAAGCCTCACTGAACATCAGAAGACCCCATCCCATGAGAGTCCCCCCTTCACATCAAAAGACCCCTTCACATCAGAAGACCCCATCACTTGATAGTCTCCCCCTCACATCAGAAGCCCCCCATCACATCAGAGTCCCCCATTCATATCAGAAGCCCTCTTCACATCAAATTCCTGCCTTCACATCAGAAGCCCCCCATCACATCAGAGTTCCCCATTCGAATCAGAAGCCCCCTTCACATTAGAAGATCCCATTACTTGATAGTCTCCCCCTCACATCAGAAGCCTCACTGAACATCAGAAGACCCCATCCCATGAGAGTCCCCCCTTCACAATAACAGACCTCTTCACACTAGAAGCCCCCTTCACATCCTGCATTCACATCAGAAGTCCCCCATCCTATTAGATGAGAGTCCCCCCCTTCACATCAGAAGACCCCATCACAGGAGAGCCCCCCCTTCACATCAGCCCATATCACATTAGAGACCCCCATTCACATCAGAAGCCCCCCATCAGATCAGAGTCTCCCATTCACACTAGAAGCCCCCTTCACATCAGAGTCCTGCCTTCCTATCAGAAGCCCCCCATTCACATCAGAAGCCCCCCATCACATCAGAGTCCATCCTTCACATCAGAAGCCCCCCATTCACATCAGCAGCCCCCCATCACATCAGAGTCCATCCTTCACATCAGAATCCCCCTTTCACATTAGAAGCCCCCATCACATAACAGTTTCCCCGTCACATCCATCAGAAGACCCCATCATATCAGAGTTCCCCATTCACATCAGAAGCCTCTGTCACATCAGAAGACCCCCATCACGTCATATTCCCTCCTTCATATCAAAAGACCCCATCACATGAGAGTCCCCCCTTTACATCAGACCCCATCACATCAAAGCCCCCCATTCACATCAGAAGCCCCTTCACATGAGCGTACTGCCTTCACATCAGAAGTCCCCCTTTCACATCAGAAGACCCCTTCACATCAGCAGCCCCCATCACATCGGAATCCTCCATTCACATCAGAACCCCCCCCATCACATGAGAGTTTTCCCTTCACATCAGACCCCATCACATCAGAGTCCACCTTTTACATCAGAAGACCCCCATCACATGACAGACCCCCTTCACATCAGCCCCCATCAGATCAGAGTCTCCCATTCACACTAGAAGCCCCCTTTCACATTAGAAGCGCTCATCACATTACAGCTTTCCAATCACATCAGAAGACCCCATCATATCAGAGCCCCCCTTTCACATCAGAAGACCCCCATCACAGCAGCCCCCATCACATCTGAATCCTCCATTCACATCAGAACCCCCCATCACATGAGAGTTTTCTCTTCACATCAGAGTCCACATTTTACATCAGAAGACACCCATCACACGAGAGTCCCCCCTTCATATCCAAAGACCCCCATCCCATGAGAGTCTCCCCTTCACATCAGCCCCCATCAGAAACTCCCATTCGCACTAGAAGTCCCCTTCACATCAGAGTCTCCCCTCAACATCAGATGCCTCCCTTCACATCAGAGTCCTTCTGCCTTAACATCAGATCCCCATCCCATCAGAGTTTCCCATGCACACCAGAAGCCCGCCGCCCCCCATCACATCAGAGTCCTTCTGCCTTCACAGCCAGATTCCCACCCAGAACTGCTGCTGTACAATGCAAAAAAAGCCGCATATTGCACCATTTATACCAAACTGTGTACAGCCGTCTCAGGATTTTTTGGCCATCGTCAGTGCTGTGTATGGACACCATGGCTCCTATGGAGTAGGGCTTGGAACCCAATGAGACAGGATAACTGTTCAGGTTATCAGGGACTAAAGGACTCAAAAAGCCATCCAACAGAATCAGTACAAGGGGCGGACTGACAACTCATGGGGCCCCCGAGCAATAGGGGATCATGGGTCCCCTGTGTCCTTGCCCAAACTCAAAAAAGCCTATGAAAAAGGTATCAGGGGCATCTCATGGGGCCCCCTACTGACCCCGGGTCATACGTCGGGTAATGTTGAGGACCGTAGACGCAGTGGTCAGGTAATGTTGAAGACCATAGACGCAGTGGTCGGGTAATGTTGAGGAGTGTAGACGCAGTGGTCAGGTAATGTTGAGGAGTGTAGACGCAGTGGTCAGGTAATGTTGAAGACCATAGACGCAGTGGTCGGGTAATGTTGAGGTCTGTAGACGCAGTGGTCGGGTAATGTTGAGGACCGTAGATGCAGTGGTCGGGTAATGTTGAGGTCCATAGACGCAGTGGTCGGGTAATGTTGAGGACCGTAGATGCAGTGGTCGGGTAATGTTGAGGACCGTAGACGCAGTGGTCGGGTAATGTTGAGGTCCATAGACGCAGTGGTCGGGTAATGTTGAGGACCGTAGATGCAGTGGTCGGGTAATGTTGATGACCATAGACGCAGTGGTCGGGTAATGTTGAGGACCATAGATGCAGTGGTCGGGTAATGTTGATGACCATAGACGCAGTGGTCGGGTAATGTTGAAGACCATAGACGCAGTGGTCGGGTAATGTTGAGGAGTGTAGACGCAGTGGTCAGGTAATGTTGAGGAGTGTAGACGCAGTGGTCAGGTAATGTTGAAGACCATAGACGCAGTGGTCGGGTAATGTTGAGGTCTGTAGACGCAGTGGTCGGGTAATGTTGAGGACCGTAGATGCAGTGGTCGGGTAATGTTGAGGTCCATAGACGCAGTGGTCGGGTAATGTTGAGGACCGTAGATGCAGTGGTCGGGTAATGTTGAGGACCGTAGACGCAGTGGTCGGGTAATGTTGAGGTCCATAGACGCAGTGGTCGGGTAATGTTGAGGACCGTAGATGCAGTGGTCGGGTAATGTTGATGACCATAGACGCAGTGGTTGGGTAATGTTGAAGACCATAGACGCAGTGGTCGGGTAATGTTGAAGACCATAGACGCAGTGGTCGGGTAATGTTGAGGTCCATAGACGCAGTGGTCGGGTAATGTTGAAGACCATAGACGCAGTGGTCGGGTAATGTTGAGGTCCATAGACGCAGTGGTCGGGTAATGTTGAAGACCATAGACACAGTGGTCTGGTAATGTTGATGACCGTAGATGCAGTGGTCAGCCAAGGAAACGTAATGCAGCAGATGAAAGACACATCATGCCTATTTCTTTCCAAATCGAAAGATGTCCAGCAGTGCCATCTGCACAAAAATGGAGGAAACCAGTGGGACCCAGGTAGACCTATCTACTGTCCGGAGACGTTTGGCAAGACGTGGTCTTCGTGGAAAAATTGCAGCCAAAAAGCCAAACCTCCAAAGTGGAAACAAGGCTAAGCAACTCAACTATGCAGGAAAACATAGGAACTGGGTGCAGAAAAATGACAACAGGTGCTTTGAACTGAAGAGTCACAATGTGAAATATTTGGCTGTAGCAGAAGGCAGTTTGCTGGCAAAGGGCTGGTGAGCAGTAACATAATGAGTGTCTGTAGCCAACTGTGAAGCATGGTGGAGGTTCCTTGCAAGTTTGAGGCTGAATTTTTGCAAATGGAGTTGGAGATTTGGTCAAGATCAATGGTGTCCTCAATGCTGAAAAACACAGGTAGATACTAATCCATCAGAGAGGTGCGTGATTGGCCCCAAATTCATTCTGCAGCAGGACAACGACCCCAAACATACAGCCAATGTCATTAAGAAGTACCTTCAGTGTAAAGAAGAACAAACAGTCCTGGAAGTGATGGTTTGCCCTGATCTCAGGATCATGGGGTCTGTCTGGGATGACATGAAGAGACAGAAGGATTGGAGGCAGCCGACATCCACAGAAGATATGGGCTTAGTTCTCCAAGATGTCTGGAAGTGATGGTTTGACCCACCACAGAGCCCTATCTCACCATCATGGAGTCTGTCTGGGATGACATGAAGAGACAGAAGGATTGGAGGCAGTTGACATCTACAGAAGATCTGGGCTTAGTTCTCCAAGATGTCTGAAAGTGATGGTATGGCCCCCACAGAGCCCTGATCTCACCATCATGGAGTCTGTCTGGAATGACATGAAGAGACAGAAGGATCGGAGGCAGCCGACATCTACAGAAGATCTGGGCTTAGTTCTCCAAGATGTCTGAAAGTGATGGTATGGCCCCCACAGAGCCCTGATCTCACCATCATGGAGTCTGTCTGGAATGACATGAAGAGACAGAAGGATCGGAGGCAGCCGACATCTACAGAAGAACTGGGCTTAGTTCTCCAAGATGTTTGGAAGTGATGGTTTGCCCCCACAGAGCCCTGATCTCACCATCCTGGAGTCTGTCTGGGATGACATGAAGAGACAGAAGGATTGGAGGTGGACGACATCTACAGAAGATCTGGGCTTAGTTCTCCAAGATGTCTGGAAGTGATGGTTTGACCCACCACAGAGGCCTGATCTCACCATCATGGAGTCTGTCTGGGATGACATGAAGAGACAGAAGGATTGGACGACATCCACAGAAGATCTGGGCTTAGTTCTCCAAGATGTCTGGAAGTGATGGTTTGACCCACCACAGAGGCCTGATCTCACCATCATGGAGTCTGTCTGGGATGACATGAAGAGACAGAAGGATTGGAGGTGGACGACATCCACAGAAGATCTGGGCTTAGTTCTCCAAGATGTTTGGAAGAACCTACCTGCCAAGTTCCTTTAATAACTGTGTGCAAGTCTACCTAGAAGAGGACAAAGGGTGATCACCCCAAATATTGATTGGATTTGGATTTTTTTTCTGTTCATCTACTTTCCACTTTGGGAATTGATAAAAAACAAACTATTAACGCATCTATTTCTGAAAGCGTTCTTCATTTACTGCACTTTTCCACACCTGCCTAAGACTTTTGCACAGTACTGTATATGAAAGTGATTAGCATTAATAAATAATTCTAATAATGAGTGTAAGGCTCGGTTCACATCTGTGTGGGTGGTGCCGCCGCGGATCTGTACGAAAAATATTATTATTATTATACAGGATTTATGGCGCCGACAGTTTGCTCAGCACTTTACAATATAAGGGAGACAATACAGCAACAATACATTTCAGTACAGGAGGAATAGGAGGGCCCGGCTCGTGGAGCTTACAATCTAAAGGAAGGGGGAGGGGATACAAAAGGTGATAGCTGCGGGGGATGATCTGGTGGAGGTGATTCAAGTACAGTTCTTAGGTGGAGGTGGGGTAGGTTTCCCTGAAGAAGTGAGTTTTCAAAGATCGCCTAAAGGCAGACAGGGTGGGGGCTGACCGGACATGTTGTGGTAGGGAGTTTCAGAGGATGGGAGAGGCTCTGGAGAATTCCTGGAGGCGAGCGTGGGAAGAGTTGATGAGGGAGCTAGAGAGGAGGATATCATGGGAGGAGCGGAGTGGGCGATTTGGGCGATATCTGCGGATGAGGTTGGTGATGTAGCTAGGGGCAGTGTTGTGGATGGCTTTGTAAGCTGTGGTTAGTATTTTGAATTTTGAAGTGGAAGCCAACGGAGGGATTGGCAGAGAGGGGTGGAGGACACTGAGCGGAGACCAGTGGAGGGATTGGCAGAGAGGGGCAGCAGTCGCTGATCGGTTGGTAAGGTGTATGAGTCTAGCAGCGGTCGCTGATCGGTTGGTAAGGTGTATGAGTCTAGCAGCGGTCGCTGATCGGTTGGTAAGGTGGATGAGTCTAGCAGCGGTCGCTGATCGGTTGGTAAGGTGGATGAGTCTAGCAGCGGTCGCTGATCGGTTGGTAAGGTGGATGAGTCTAGCAGCAGTCGCTGATCGGTTGGTAAGGTGTATGAGTCTAACAGCAGTCGCTGATCGGTTGGTAAGGTGTATGAGTCTAGCAGCGGTCGCTGATCAGTCGGTAAGGTGTATGAGTCTAGCAGCGGTCGCTGATCGGTTGGTAAGGTGTATGAGTCTAGCAGCAGTCGCTGATCGGTTGGTAAAGTGGATGAGTCTAGCAGCGGTCGCTGATCGGTCGGTAAGGTGTATGAGTCTAGCAGCAGTCGCTGATCGGTTGGTAAGGTGGATGAGTCTAGCAGCGGTCGCTGATCGGTTGGTAAGGTGTATGAGTCTAGCAGCGGTCGCTGATCGGTTGGTAAGGTGGATGAGTCTAGCAGCGGTCGCTGATCGGTTGGTAAGGTGGATGAGTCTAGCAGCGGTCGCTGATCGGTTGGTAAGGTGGATGAGTCTAGCAGCAGTCACTGATCGGTTGGTAAGGTGCATGAGTCTAGCAGCAGTCGCTGATCGGTTGGTAAGGTGTATGAGTCTGGCAGCAGTCACTGATCGGTTGGAAAGGTGTATGAGTCTAGTGGTAGTTGCTGATTGGTTGGTAAGGTGGAGGAGTCTAGCAGCAGTCGATGATCGGTTGGTAAGGTGTATGAGTCTAGTGGCAGTTGCTGATTGGTTGGTAAGGTGGAGGAGTCTAGCAGCAGTCACTGATCGGTTGGTAAGGTGGAGGAGTCTAGCGGCAGTCGCTGATCGGTTGGTAAGGTGTATGAGTCTAGCAGCAGTCACAGATCGGTTGGTAAGGTGTATGAGTCTGGCAGCAGTCACTGATCGGTTGGAAAGGTGTATGAGTCTAGTGGTAGTTGCTGATTGGTTGGTAAGGTGGAGGAGTCTAGCAGCAGTCGATGATCGGTTGGTAAGGTGTATGAGTCTAGTGGCAGTTGCTGATTGGTTGGTAAGGTGGAGGAGTCTAGCAGCAGTCACTGATCGGTTGGTAAGGTGGAGGAGTCTAGCGGCAGTCGCTGATCGGTTGGTAAGGTGGAGGAGTCTAGCGGCAGTCGCTGATCGGTTGGAAAGGTATATGAGTCTAGTGGCAGTTGCTGATTGGTTGGTGAGGTGGAGGAATCTAGCAGCAGTCACTGATCGGTTGGTAAGGTGGAGGAGTGTAGCAGCATTCATAATAGACTGAAGGGGGGATAGCCTGTGTAACGGTAGACCAGTGAGGAGGGAGTTGCAGTAATCGTGGCGGGATATAACCAAGGCGTGGATAAGTTGTTTTGTGGTTTCATTGGTCAGGAAGGGGTGGATTTTGGAAATGTTCCGGAGGTTGAGGCGGCAGGATTTAGCCAGTGAGTGGATGTGGGGCCCAAAGGAGAGGTCAGAGTCTAGGATTACACCTAGCACCCTGGCATGAGGGGAAAGGACCAATGGTTGTGCTGTTGATCTTAACGGAAAATCCGTGCAGCTGCACCACCCGCACAGAGGAATGCGGACCCGCGGGCGGGTGCCATTAGTTTTAATGGCAAGCCGCCCACACTGGTAAACACAACCGTACTGGGAACCTCGGCTGCGTTTCAGGAGCAGTGCAGAGAAGAGTTCTTCCCTGCATGTTCCGGGGCACGGGAGTCCATTCAAATGAATGGGCTCTCGTGCTCGCGAAAAACACGGCCCACGTGGCCGCATAGATGTGAATCGGGGGTAATGCTTTAGATTGGATGGAGAGGGGAAGGGAGGACCTTTGTTTTCCATTGGCAGCTTGATCCTACAAAAATCTGACGAACCATCTTCTCCTTTTCAATCCAGAATCCATGCGTTGGACGGTGTGTGACATCATTACAAGAATGGAGGGAAGTCGTCGTCTTATTGGTTATCATCGGTCACTGCGCCGCACTTCACCAACGCAGGCCCCGGCCATGTCTAAGGAATACGCCAATTCTTCAATGGCTCTTCCATGCTCCGTTGGACGCACATTATTCCTGCTGACTCCATCAAACGCGCCAACTATTATTGCAAGTGACACTTAATAGCCGCGAGCCGATCAGAATATTTGAGGCTGTTGTGTGGAGGCGAATGGCTGTGTCTAATTGATTTGCTGCGCTAATGCTTGTTACACTTTGATATTTGACATTTTAGTGGCTGTTATTGTTGTCATTTATCAGCGCTTTAGGAAAATTTAATCATTTCAGTTTTTATGCATATTCATTGACCTGAAATCCTCTTTTTTTTCCTCCATATTTTAAAATACTCGAAGAAGAACTTTACATTTTTTTCCTTTCTCCTCTGGCTCACATCTATGCGGACATGCGGGCCGCGTTTTGCGCGGGCACGAGAGCACATTAATTTGAATGGACTTCCGCGGCCAGTGACACGCATGGAAGAAGTCCCGGCGCTTCTTCTGAAAATGCAGCCGAGGTTCCCAGTACGGTTGCGTTTTCAAGTGCGGTCGGTGTGCCATTAGAACCAACCCACATTTCACATCTGTGTGGGTGGTGCCCCTGTGGATCCGTACGAAAATCCGTGCAGCCGCACCACCCGCACAGAGAATTGCGGACCTGCGGGCGGGTGCCATTAGTTCTAATGGTACGCCGCCCGCACTGGGAAACGCAACTGTACTGGGAACCGAGGTTTCAAATAGACCTTTAGATATTGCTCTGAGCACCCTTGATGTGGTCACCGTGACCAGGGGCGGACTGACAACTCATGGGGCCCCCGGGCAATAGGGGATCATGGGGCCCCTGTGTCCTTGCCCACACTCAATAAAGCCTATGAAAAAGGTACCAGGGGCATCTCATGGGGCCCCCTACTGACCCCGGGCCCTCGGGCAGTGCCCGAGTTTCCAAATGGTCAGTCCACCCCTGACCGTGACCCTTTTTGGGCAATTATAGACTCTGATTATAGGAGGAGGACTGGGTGCAAGGTTTTGAATAGACCTTTAGATATTGCTCTGAGCACCCTTGATGTGGACAACATGACCCTTTCTGGACAATTTTAGACTCTGATTATAGGAAGACTGGGTGCAAGGTTTTGAACAGACCTTTAAATATTGCTCTTAGCACCCTTGATGTGGACAACGTGACCCTTTTCGGACAATTGTAGACTCTGATTATAGGAGGAGGACTGGGTGCAAGGTTTCGAATAGACCTTTAGATATTGCTCTGGGCGTTACGTAGTTTATACATTCTTTACCAACGGCAGATTTGGCCCTAAAAGGGAGTTTCCACAAGAATTCCCTATCTTTTCCGTCCCTTTTGGTCCTTTGAAGCTTCCCCATAGTCTGGAATGGCCTAGATGGTTTTTCTTGCATCTTTGGAGGTCGGATAAATGTTGATGGATTTTTCTCTACCATACTTATGCTCTAAGCCTACTTGTAGTCCCGAAGAAGTAGAATGCTCACGACTCGCATCTAAATTGGAACACAATTTCCTCAATGTTGTACTTCTGATGTTTTTATCTACCAACAATGGGACTGTAGGTGTCTGCAATAAATATTTTGGTTATTTTATGAAGTAGTTTGTTTTCTAGATATCTCCCTGGTGGTCACCTTAAACATTCCTTTTGTTCTGTTTTAGTGAAATATATACATTCTTGATGTGGACAACGTGACCCTTTTTGGGCAATTTTAGACTCTGATTTTAGAAGAACCGGGTGCAAGGTTTCGAATAGACCTTTAGATATTGCTCTGAGCACCCTTGATGTGGACAACGTGACCCTTTTTGGACAATTTTAGACTCTGATTATAGGAAGAGGGCTGGGTGCAAGGTTTTGAATAGACCTTTAGATATTGCTCTGAGCACCCTTGATGTGGACAACGTGACCCTTTTCGGACAATTTTAGACTCTGATTATAGGAAGAGGACTGGGTGCAAGGTTTTGAATAGACCTTTAGATATTGCTCTGAGCACCCTTGATGTGGACAATGTGACCCTTTTTGGGCAATTGTAGACTCTGGTTATAGGAGAAGAACTGGGTGCAAGGTTTCGAATAGACCTTTAGATATTGCTCTGAGCACCCTTGATGTTGACAACGTGACCCTTTCTGGACAATTTTAGACTCTGATTATAGGAGGACTGGGTGCAAGGTTTTGAACAGACCTTTAAATATTGCTCTTAGCACCCTTGATGTGGACAACGTGACCCTTTTCGGACAATTGTAGACTCTGATTATAGGAGGAGGACTGGGTGCAAGGTTTCAAATAGACCTTTAGATATTACTCTGAGCACCCTTGATGTGTACAACATGACCCTTTTCGGACAATTTTAGACTCTGATTATAGGAGGAGGACTGGGTGCAAGGTTTCGAATAGACCTTTAGATATTGCTCTGGGCGTTACGTAGTTTATACATTCTTTACCAACGGCAGATTTGGCCCTAAAAGGGAGTTTCCATAAGAATTCCCTATCTTTTCCTTCCCTTTTGGTCCTTTGAAGCTTCCCCATAGTCTGGGATGGCCTAGATGGTTTTTCTTGCATCTTTGGAGGTCGGATAAATGTTGATGGATTTTTCTCTACCATACTTATGCTCTAAGCCTACTTGCAGTCCCGAAGAAGTAGAATGCTCACGACTCGCATCTAAATTGGAACACAATTTCCTCAATGTTGTACTTCTGATGTTTTTATCTACCAACAATGGGACTGTAGGTGTCTGCAATAAATATTTTGGTTATTTTATGAAGTAGTTTGTTTTCTAGATATCTCCCTGGTGGTCACCTTAAACATTCCTTTTGTTCTGTTTTAGTGAAATATATACATTCTTGATGTGGACAACGTGACCCTTTTTGGGCAATTTTAGACTCTGATTTTAGAAGAACCGGGTGCAAGGTTTCGAATAGACCTTTAGATATTGCTCTGAGCACCCTTGATGTGGACAACGTGACCCTTTTTGGACAATTTTAGACTCTGATTATAGGAAGAGGGCTGGGTGCAAGGTTTTGAATAGACCTTTAGATATTGCTCTGAGCACCCTTGATGTGGACAACGTGACCCTTTTCGGACAATTTTAGACTCTGATTATAGGAAGAGGACTGGGTGCAAGGTTTCGAACAGACCTTTAGATATTGCTCTGGGTGTTACGTATTGGACCCTAAAAGGGAGTTTTCACAAGAATTCCCTATGTTTTCCTTCCCTTTTGGTTCTTTGAAGCTTCCCCATAGTCTGGGATGGCCTAGATGGTTTTTCTTGCATCTTTGGAGGTCGGATAAATGTTGATGGATTTTTCTCTACCATACTTATGCTCTAAGCCTACTTGTAGTCCCGAAAAAGTAGAATGCTCACGACTCGCATCTAAATTGGAATACAATTTCCCTCAGTGATGTTTTTATCTACCAACAATAGGTGTCTGCAATAAATATTTTGGTTATTTTATGAAGTAGTTTGTTTTCTAGATATCTCCCTGGTGGTCACCTTAAGCATTCTTTTTGTTCTGTTTTAGTGAAATATATACATTCTTGATGTGGACAACGTGACCCTTTCTGGACAATTTTAGACTCTGATTATAGGAAGACTGGGTGCAAGGTTTTGAACAGACCTTTAAATATTGCTCTTAGCACCCTTGATGTGGACAACGTGACCCTTTTCGGACAATTGTAGACTCTGATTATAGGAGGAGGACTGGGTGCAAGGTTTCAAACAGACCTTTAGATATTACTCTGAGCACCCTTGATGTGGACAACATGACCCTTTTCGGACAATTTTAGACTCTGATTATAGGAAGAGGACTGGGTGCAAGGTTTTGAATAGACCTTTAGATATTGCTCTGAGCACCCTTGATGTGGACAATGTGACCCTTTTTGGGCAATTGTAGACTCTGGTTATAGGAGAAGAACTGGGTGCAAGGTTTCGAATAGACCTTTAGATATTGCTCTGAGCACCCTTGATGTTGACAACGTGACCCTTTCTGGACAATTTTAGACTCTGATTATAGGAGGACTGGGTGCAAGGTTTTGAACAGACCTTTAAATATTGCTCTTAGCACCCTTGATGTGGACAACGTGACCCTTTTTGGACAATTGTAGACTCTGATTATAGGAGGAGGACTGGGTGCAAGGTTTCAAATAGACCTTTAGATATTACTCTGAGCACCCTTGATGTGGACAACATGACCCTTTTCGGACAATTTTAGACTCTGATTATAGGAGGAGGACTGGGTGCAAGGTTTCAAATAGACCTTTAGATATTGCTCTGGGCGTTACGTAGTTTATACATTCTTTACCAACGGCAGATTTGGCCCTAAAAGGGAGTTTCCATAAGAATCCCCTATCTTTTCCTTCCCTTTTGGTCCTTTGAAGCTTCCCCATAGTCTGGGATGGCCTAGATGGTTTTTCTTGCATCTTTGGAGGTCGGATAAATGTTGATGGATTTTTCTCTACCATACTTATGCTCTAAGCCTACTTGCAGTCCCGAAGAAGTAGAATGCTCACGAAACGCATCTAAATTGGAACACAATTTCCCTCAGTGATGTTTTTATCTACCAACAATGGGACTGTAGGTGTCTGCAATAAACATTTTGGTTATTTTATGAAGTAGTTTGTTTTCTAGATATCTCCCTGGTGGTCACCTTAAACATTCCTTTCCTTCCGTCTCCGTTGTGTTTGACTTGAAGGATCCATCACCACCAGGCCAATGTTATTGATTCTATAATATGTGACTGTAGTGGGCCGGGATGATTGTGGATGATAATTGGTAGTTATTGCTGTGGAATGAGGAGTATACTCTGCTAGGGAGCTCAGATGGGAGTTTTATTGATCCAATTTGGATTTTAAGATATGTGTGCTTATGTAATAATGTTTTGTTTAGATTTTTTTTATACGATCGTGGTCTCATCTGTACTAGTAAAGTCCGATCTATTTTTGTTGTTGTTGTTGTTGGTTTGTTGACACCTTTGTTACATCTTATGATTATAGGTTTTCACATTTGTTATGAGTGCTATATTTTGTTTTTGTTTGCTTTTTTTGGTGCTTACTTGCCACTCTAGATTCTAGCAGCACTTGTTTTTTTCCTTTGTAGGTGGATAAGTAGTGACATTTTCTTTTTTTTTTACCTTTTATAGACCATTGATTGTGAAAAAAAGTATAGCGAGCGCTACAGGTACAAGAGCACAAGCAGCTAGAACACCAAAAAGGCAACCAATCCTCCTTGCAATAGTCAATAGTAAAAGAAAAATAGGTGCAGCGCTAAAACAAAAATATAAATATTACTCTATAGGATAAATATAAATATCAGTGGTCAAAACAGATATACCACAGAGGTGAATAATGCATAGAGTCTATAAAGAGTGCTGAGAGCGCACAAAAAGTTCTCGTCCCAGGGTGATGGTAGTACAAGGTAAAGGAGATCCAGGAAAAACAGATAGAGTGCGCACTCACCAGAAGTGCGTTAAAATAACGCATGTAAGGAAGTAACTGCTGCAAGATCTCTCCAGCATCAGGGCTCTGGTCAGGTCGCACTGCGTCCTATCCTCTGTCTCACCGCAAGGAGAGGTGGCCAAGTAGCATCCGAACGTGTGAGCGTCAGGGAACTCCTTGATCCAAAGAAGTACTGTGGGAGATGGTGCTCTCAGAGAGAGCCCAATGAAGGACGCCACATAGTGTAATAATGTTGAGACTAGCGTTTATTAGTCAAAAAAGGGGTAAACAAAAGAAGAGTACCCCTTTTTTGACTAATAAACGCTAGTCTCAACATTATTACACTATGTGGCATCCTTCATTGGGCTCTCTCTGAGAGCACCATCTCCCACAGTACTTCTTTGGATCAAGGAGTTCCCTGACGCTCACACGTTCGGATGCTACTTGGCCACCTCTCCTTGCGGTGAGACAGAGGATAGGACGCAGTGCGACCTGACCAGAGCCCTGATGCTGGAGAGATCTTGCAGCAGTTACTTCCTTACATGCGTTATTTTAACGCACTTCTGGTGAGTGCGCACTCTATCTGTTTTTCCTGGATCTCCTTTACCTTGTACTACCATCACCCTGGGACGAGAACTTTTTGTGCGCTCTCAGCACTCTTTATAGACTCTATGCATTATTCACCTCTGTGGTATATCTGTTTTGACCACTGATATTTATATTTATCCTATAGAGTAATATTTATATTTTTGTTTTAGCGCTGCACCTATTTTTCTTTTACTATAGACCATTGATTGTTTGACATCAATGGGAGCTGAATGTTAAACTGATTACAAACACTCTTTAAAAAAAAAAATATATATTATTATTATACAGTATTTATAAAGATCGCTCAGCGCTGTACATTACAAAGGCAGACAATACATGAGACAGTACAGTAACAATACAATGCGATACACGAGGGGTTCGAGGGACAGACATGCTATACTTACCTGCTCTGTGTAATGGTTTGCAGAGAGCATCCCCAACTCTCCTCTTCTGGGGTCCCACGCCGGTACTCCTGGCTCCTCCTCTCTATGAGTGCCCCCATAGCAAGCCACTCGCTATGTCACTCACTACTCATACATCCACGCTCCCAAGAACCACTCTGTGTGTCCATTGACACACAGAGAGCAGTACAGCTCCACCCCCTCTCCCTCCTCCACTGCCTGTGATTGACAGCAGCAGGAGCCAATGGCTCTAGTTACTGTCTCTTAACCTGTGAGGAGGGGAAGAGCCAAGAGAGCCTCTGCACATTGCTGGATTGAAATTTGGCTCAAGTAAGTATATGCAGTGGGGCTGGGTGGGGGGACCTGCATGCAGAAGGATTTTTACCTTTAGACACCATTCAAGTGATACATTCTTTTCAACAGTTCAGTCACGGTTTTTCCAAGAAAAAATGGATCAGTTCATATCAGTTTTTCATCCGTTTACATCAGCTTTTCATCAGCTTTTCATCAGTTTGTCATCAGTTTACACCTGGTTTTCGTCAGTTTACATCTGGTTTTCATCAGTTTACATCTAGTTTTCATCACTTGACATCTAGTTTTCATCAGATGACATCTAGTTTTCATCAGTTTACATCTGATTTTTGTCAGTTTACATCTGGTTTTCATCAGTTGACATCTAGTTTTAATCAGTTTACATCTGGTTTTCATCAGTTTACATCTGGTTTTCTTCTGTTTACATCTGGTTTTCATCAGTTTACATCTGGTTTTCTTCTGTTTACATCTGGTTTTCATCAGTTTACATCTGGTTTTCTTCTGTTTACATCTGGTTTTCATCAGTTGACATCTAGTTTTCATAAGTTTACATCTGGCTTTCATCAGTTGACATCTAGTTTTCATCAGTTTACATCTGGTTTTCATCAGTTTACATCTAGTTTTCATCAGTTTACATCTAGTTTTAATCTGTTGACATCTAGTTTTCATCAGTTTACATCTGGTTTTCATCAGTTTACATCTAGTTTTCATCAGTTTACATCTGGCTTTCATCAGTTTACATCTGGTTTTCATCAGTTTACATCTGGTTTTCATCAGTTGACATCTAGTTTTTCGTCAGTTGACATCTAGTTTTCGTCAGTTTACATCTGGTTTTCATCATTTACATCTGATTTTCATCAGTTTACATCTAGTTTTCATCAGTTTACATCTGGTTTTCATCAGTTGACATCTAATTTTCATCAGTTTACATCTGGTTTTCATCAGTTGACATCTGATTTTCATCAGTTTACATCTGGTTTTCATCAGTTGACATCTAGTTTTCATCAGTTTACATCTGGTTTTCATCAGTTGACATCTAGTTTTCATCAGTTTACATCTGGTTTTCATCAGCTTACATCTGGTTTTCATCAGTTGACATCTAGTTTTCATCAGTTTACATCTGGCTTTCATCAGTTGACATCTAGTTTTCATCAGTTTACATCTGGTTTTCATCAGCTCAAATCAGTTTTTCATCAGTTTACATCTGGTTTTCATCAGCTCACATCAGTTTTTCATCAGTTTACGTCAGTTTACATCTAGTTTTCATCAGTTTCCATCCATTTTCCATCCATTTTTCAGCAATTTACATCTGTTTTTCATCCATTCTGTTTCTTTTAAAGGAAGAAAATCGGATGTTAATGGATGCGGACATTAACGGATGTAAACAGATGATCATCCATTCACATCCGCTAGTCCATAGAAATACATTGGTGTGCATTTTCCATCCGTAAACGGACAGATGAAACCTGCCCCCCCCCCCCACAAATGGCTACAGTGACAGCTGTTGTGGCAGTTGAAAATCCATCCTATGACCATTTCCATTCCTCGCCCCGCAACCGCGGCAGAGTGGCGGTTGAAAGTCTATCCTACGACCATTTCCATTCCTCTCCCCCCAAACATTGCAGAGTGGCAGTTGAAAATCCAACCTCTGACCATTTCCATTCCTCACCCCCCAACTGCGGCAGAGTGGCAGTTGAAAATCCATCCTATGACCATTTCTATTCCTCGCTACCCAACCTCTGCAGAGTGGCAGTTGAAAATGCATCCTACGACCATTTCCATTCCTCACCACCCAACCTCTGCAGAGTGGCAGTTGAAAATCCCTCCTATGACCATTTCCATTCCTCGCCCCCCAACCTCTGCAGAGTGGCAGTTAAAAATCCTTCCTACGACCATTTCCATTCCTCGCCCCCCAACCTCTGCACGGTGGCAGTTAAAAATCCTTCCTACGACCATTTCCATTCCTCGCCCCCCAACCACGGCAGAGTGGCAGTTGGAAATCCATCCTACGACCATTTCCATTCCTTGCCCCCCAACCGCAGCAGAGTGGCGGTTGGAAGTCTATCCTATGACCATTTCCATTCCTCGCCCCCCAACCTCTGCAGAGTGGCAGTTGAAAATACATCCTATGAGCATTTCCATTCCTCGCCCCCTAACTGCGGCAGAGTGGCAGTTGGAAATCCATCTTACGACCATTTCCATTCCTTGCCCCCCAACCTCTGCAGAGTGGCAGTTGGAAATCCATCCTACGAGCATTTCCATTCCTTGCCCCCCAACCTCTGCAGAGTGGCAGTTGGAAATCCATCCTACAACCATTTCCATTCCTCGCCCCCCAACCTCTGCAGAGTGGCAGTTGAAAATTCATCCTACGACCATTCCCATTCCTCGCCCCCCAACCTCTGCAGAGTGGCAGTTGAAAATTCATCCTATGACCATTCCCATTCCTCGCCCCCCAACCTCTGCAGAGTGGCAGTTGAAAATCCATCCTACGAGCATTTCCATTCCTTGCCCCCCAACCTCTGCAGAGTGGCAGTTGAAAATCCATCCTACGACCATTTCCATTCCTCGCCCCCCCAACCTCTGCAGAGTGGCAGTTGAAAATCCATCCTACGACCATTTCCATTCCTCGCCCCCCAACCTCTGCAGAGTGGCAGTTAAAAATCCTTCCTACGACCATTTCCATTCCTCGCCCCCCAACCTCTGCACGGTGGCAGTTAAAAATCCTTCCTACGACCATTTCCATTCCTCGCCCCCCAACCACGGCAGAGTGGCAGTTGGAAATCCATCCTACGACCATTTCCATTCCTTGCCCCCCAACCGCAGCAGAGTGGCGGTTGGAAGTCTATCCTATGACCATTTCCATTCCTCGCCCCCCAACCTCTGCAGAGTGGCAGTTGAAAATACATCCTATGAGCATTTCCATTCCTCGCCCCCTAACTGCGGCAGAGTGGCAGTTGGAAATCCATCTTACGACCATTTCCATTCCTTGCCCCCCAACCTCTGCAGAGTGGCAGTTGGAAATCCATCCTACGAGCATTTCCATTCCTTGCCCCCCAACCTCTGCAGAGTGGCAGTTGGAAATCCATCCTACAACCATTTCCATTCCTCGCCCCCCAACCTCTGCAGAGTGGCAGTTGAAAATTCATCCTACGACCATTCCCATTCCTCGCCCCCCAACCTCTGCAGAGTGGCAGTTGAAAATTCATCCTATGACCATTCCCATTCCTCGCCCCCCAACCTCTGCAGAGTGGCAGTTGAAAATCCATCCTACGAGCATTTCCATTCCTTGCCCCCCAACCTCTGCAGAGTGGCAGTTGAAAATCCATCCTACGAGCATTTCCATTCCTTGCCCCCCAACCTCTGCAGAGTGGCAGTTGAAAATCCATCCTACGACCATTTCCATTCCTCGCCCCCCCAACCTCTGCAGAGTGGCAGTTGAAAATCCATCCTACGACCATTCCCATTCCTCGCCCCCCCACCCTCTGCAGAGTGGCAGTTGAAAATCTATCCTACGACCATTTCCATTCCTCGCCCCCCAACCACGGCAGAGTGGCAGTTGGAAATCCATCCTACGACCATTTCCATTCCTTGCCCCCCAACCGCAGCAGAGTGGCGGTTGGAAGTCTATCCTATGACCATTTCTATTCCTCGCTACCCAACCTCTGCAGAGTGGCAGTTGAAAATGCATCCTACGACCATTTCCATTCCTCACCACCCAACCTCTGCAGAGTGGCAGTTGAAAATCCCTCCTACGACCATTTCCATTCCTCGCCCCCCAACCTCTGCAGAGTGGCAGTTAAAAATCCTTCCTACGACCATTTCCATTCCTCGCCCCCCAACCTCTGCACGGTGGCAGTTAAAAATCCTTCCTACGACCATTTCCATTCCTCGCCCCCCAACCACGGCAGAGTGGCAGTTGGAAATCCATCCTACGACCATTTCCATTCCTTGCCCCCCAACCGCAGCAGAGTGGCGGTTGGAAGTCTATCCTATGACCATTTCCATTCCTCGCCCCCCAACCTCTGCAGAGTGGCAGTTGAAAATACATCCTATGAGCATTTCCATTCCTCGCCCCCTAACTGCGGCAGAGTGGCAGTTGGAAATCCATCTTACGACCATTTCCATTCCTTGCCCCCCAACCTCTGCAGAGTGGCAGTTGGAAATCCATCCTACGAGCATTTCCATTCCTTGCCCCCCAACCTCTGCAGAGTGGCAGTTGGAAATCCATCCTACGACCATTTCCATTCCTCGCCCCCCAACCTCTGCAGAGTGGCAGTTGAAAATTCATCCTACGACCATTCCCATTCCTCGCCCCCCAACCTCTGCAGAGTGGCAGTTGAAAATTCATCCTACGACCATTCCCATTCCTCGCCCCCCAACCTCTGCAGAGTGGCAGTTGAAAATCCATCCTACGAGCATTTCCATTCCTCGCCCCCCAACCTCTGCAGAGTGGCAGTTGAAAATCCATCCTACGACCATTTCCATTCCTCGCCCCCCCAACCTCTGCAGAGTGGCAGTTGAAAATCCATCCTACGAGCATTTCCATTCCTCGCCCCCCAACCTCTGCAGAGTGGCAGTTGAAAATCCATCCTACGACCATTTCCATTCCTCGCCCCCCCACCCTCTGCAGAGTGGCAGTTGAAAATCCATCCTACGAGCATTTCCATTCCTTGCCCCCCAACCTCTGCAGAGTGGCAGTTGAAAATCCATCCTACGACCATTTCCATTCCTCGCCCCCCCACCCTCTGCAGAGTGGCAGTTGAAAATCCATCCTACGACCATTTCCATTCCTCGCCCCCCAACCTCTGCAGAGTGGCAGTTGAAAATCCATCCTACGACCATTCCCATTCCTCGCCCCCCCACCCTCTGCAGAGTGGCAGTTGAAAATCCATCCTACGACCATTTCCATTCTTCGCCCCCCAACCTCTGCAGAGTGGCAGTTGAAAATCTATCCTACGAGCATTTCCATTCCTCGCCCCCCCAACCGCGGCAGAGTGGCAGTTGTCAATTGGTCTTTGTACAGATAGGAGATGAATGAAATGCTCGGTGCAAAATCCCCGTCCCGTTCCTACGAGCCACACACAGTAAAGTCAAATGACAATTGCGATCCTCTGACAGCTGCGTCTTTCATATCCATATTGTCATAGACGGAACATGTTTTGTTTTCTCTGTGTTTATAATCCCTTCTGTTTTTTTTTTTTCTAATGGCTTTCTCTGTCAGTATTAAATGTTTTTGTGTCTCTGAGTTTTCCTTGCCGGTTGCCTAATGTAAGTTAATTATACCGGGGAGCCAAGAGTAGGAAAAGCGGATAAACGTCTTCATGAAGAATGACAGTTCTACGAGCCGACTCGAGACAAATCGGCAACTGCTTCCAATGTTGTTGAAGTGCCGACAGCAGCCAGATTGGCACGGCTCACGCGTCTTATTTTAGACGTTTACAAAATATTTATTGTGAAGTGAAGGAAGCCTTCGAAATTCATTGATAATTGTACGTTGGCTGTCTTACGGGAGGACTCCAGACCTACAGCGACATGAAGGCTGACGTTTATTCTACTTCTCTTTCGTCTTCCCTGGTTCCTCGTTTCTCCTTTCAGCCACACGATTTTTTTTAAAATTGTTAAATAAAGACCTTCTATTTTCATTACCTATTTTATTATAGACGCAGTGATGTCATCACTGGGTCTCTGTACTTCTCTATGCAAAGCGGGCAGATTGTGGCTGGTGGGAGGGGCCAGCGGGGTCCTGTACATAGCATCCGGAAAACATCGCACGCAGCACCCTGCCTCAGTACTCCTTTGAAGAGCATGAAACCTGTTGCAAGCAGTGGGCTGGATGAGTGGATGTTAGTCTGGAGGAGTGGGCATTGCTAGGCAGGCTGTATTTTCCCCACATGTGATACCGAGCCTTCTCCATTTACCACAGTGGCTAAATGGTTAGCACTTCCCCCTGACAGTACTCGGGTCGTTGGTTCATAATCCCAGCCACAGCACCTCCTGCCTGGAGTTTGCATGTTCTCCTTGTGCCTGCGTGGGTTTCCTCCGGGTACTCCGGTTTTCTCCCACACTCCAAAGACATGCTGGTAGGTGAATTGGATCCTGTCTAAATTGTCCCTAGTATGTGTATGTATGAATGTGAGTTAGGGCCCTTAGATTGTACACCCCTTGAGGGTTAGGGACTAGAGATGAGCGAATCGAACTAGGCGAACCGGAATTCGAGTCGAATTTCAGGAAATATTCGATTCGTGTCGAAACCGAAATTTTGCCTACTTCGGGTGCGCGAATCGAACATTTCCCGATCAGCCGGCAAAAGTGTCCCTGCAGTGAGCTCCGCTATTTCTGACAGTTCTCTGACAGAAGGAACACATGTTTAGCGGTTGAAACATTGTATCTATTAGTTTCCATTTAGGATACAGATATTTCAACCGCTGTACATGTGAAGAAGCTGTGAGAGAACTGTCAGAAATAGAGGAACTCTGCACATACACTTTTTGCCGGCTTGGAATTATTCTTCTTTTCATTCTTCTTCTTCTTCCTCATCCTCATCCTCATCCTCTTCTTCTGAGGATGAGGATGAAGAAGAAGAAGAAGAAGAAGAAGTAGGATGAAAAGAAGAATAATTCCAAGCCGGCAAAAAGTGTATGTGCAGAGTTCCTCTATTCTGCAGATACACTTAGAGGAGCTCTGCAGATACACTTAGAGGAGCTCTGCACATACACTTTTTGCCGGCTTGGAATTAATCTTATTTTCATCCTACTTCTTCTTCTTCTTCTTCTTCTTCTTCATCCTCATCCTCAGAAGAAGAAGAGGATGAGGATGAGGATGAAGAAGAAGAAGAAGAAGTAGGATGAAAATAAGAATAATTCCAAACCGGAAAAAAGTGTATGTGCAGAGCTCCTCTAAGTGTATCTGCAGAGCTCCTCTAAGTGTATCTGCAGAATAGAGGAACTCTGCACATACACTTTTTGCCGGAAACCGCTGTATGGAGTGAATGTCCCAGAACTGTCAGAAATAGACTATTTATGACAGTTCTGGGACATTCACTGCATACAGCTGTTTTAACCGCTGTATGGAGGGAATGTCATGGAACTGTCAGAAATAGACTATTAATGACAGTTCTGGGACTGTCCTTCAATGCAGCGGTTGAAACATTGTATGTATTTGTTTCCATAAATGGATCCATTTATGGAAACAAATACATACAATGTTTCAACCGCTGTATGGAAGGACAGTCCCACAACTGTCATTAATAGTCTATTTCTGACAGTTCCATGACATTCCCTCCATACAGCGGTTAAAACAGCTGTATGGAGTGAATGTCCCAGATCTATCAGAAATAGACTATTTATGACAGTTCTGGGACATTCACTGCATACAGCTGTTTTAACCGCTGTATGGAGGGAATGTCATGGAACTGTCAGAAATAGACTATTAATGACAGTTCTGGGACTGTCCTTCAATGCAGCGGTTGAAACATTGTATGTATTTGTTTCCATAAATGGATCCATTTATGGAAACAAATACATACAATGTTTCAACCGCTGCATGGAAGGACAGTCCCAGAACTGTCATTAATAGTCTATTTCTGACAGTTCCATGACATTCCTTCCATACAGCGGTTAAAACAGCTGTATGGAGTGAATGTCCCAGATCTATCAGAAATAGACTATTTATGACAGTTCTGGGACATTCACTGCATACAGCTGTTTTAACCGCTGTATGGAGGGAATGTCATGGAACTGTCAGAAATAGACTATTAATGACAGTTCTGGGACTGTCCTTCAATGCAGCGGTTGAAACATTGTATGTATTTGTTTCCATAAATGGATCCATTTATGGAAACAAATACATACAATGTTTCAACCGCTGCATGGAAGGACAGTCCCAGAACTGTCATTAATAGTCTATTTCTGACAGTTCCATGACATTCCCTCCATACAGCGGTTAAAACAGCTGTATGGAGTGAATGTCCCAGATCTATCAGAAATAGACTATTTATGACAGTTCTGGGACATTCACTGCATACAGCTGTTTTAACCGCTGTATGGAGGGAATGTCATGGAACTGTCAGAAATAGACTATTAATGACAGTTCTGGGACTGTCCTTCCATGCAGCGGTTGAAACATTGTATGTATTTGTTTCCATAAATGGATCCATTTATGGAAACAAATACATACAATGTTTCAACCGCTGTATGGAAGGACAGTCCCACAACTGTCATTAATAGTCTATTTCTGACAGTTCCATGACATTCCCTCCATACAGCGGTTAAAACAGCTGTATGGAGTGAATGTCCCAGATCTATCAGAAATAGACTATTTATGACAGTTCTGGGACATTCACTGCATACAGCTGTTTTAACCGCTGTATGGAGGGAATGTCATGGAACTGTCAGAAATAGACTATTAATGACAGTTCTGGGACTGTCCTTCAATGCAGCGGTTGAAACATTGTATGTATTTGTTTCCATAAATGGATCCATTTATGGAAACAAATACATACAATGTTTCAACCGCTGCATGGAAGGACAGTCCCAGAACTGTCATTAATAGTCTATTTCTGACAGTTCCATGACATTCCCTCCATACAGCGGTTAAAACAGCTGTATGGAGTGAATGTCCCAGATCTATCAGAAATAGACTATTTATGACAGTTCTGGGACATTCACTGCATACAGCTGTTTTAACCGCTGTATGGAGGGAATGTCATGGAACTGTCAGAAATAGACTATTAATGACAGTTCTGGGACTGTCCTTCAATGCAGCGGTTGAAACATTGTATGTATTTGTTTCCATAAATGGATCCATTTATGGAAACAAATACATACAATGTTTCAACCGCTGCATTGAAGGACAGTCCCAGAACTGTCATTAATAGTCTATTTCTGACAGTTCCATGACATTCCCTCCATACAGCGGTTAAAACAGCTGTATGCAGTGAATGTCCCAGAACTGTCATAAATAGTCTATTTCTGATAGATCTGGGACATTCACTCCATACAGCTGTTTTAACCGCTGTATGGAGGGAATGTCATGGAACTGTCAGAAATAGACTATTAATGACAGTTCTGGGACTGTCCTTCCATGCAGCGGTTGAAACATTGTATGTATTTGTTTCCATAAATGGATCCATTTATGGAAACAAATACATACAATGTTTCAACCGCTGCATGGAAGGACAGTCCCAGAACTGTCATTAATAGTCTATTTCTGACAGTTCCATGACATTCCCTCCATACAGCGGTTAAAACAGCTGTATGGAGTGAATGTCCCAGATCTATCAGAAATAGACTATTTATGACAGTTCTGGGACATTCACTGCATACAGCTGTTTTAACCGCTGTATGGAGGGAATGTCATGGAACTGTCAGAAATAGACTATTAATGACAGTTCTGGGACTGTCCTTCCATGCAGCGGTTGAAACATTGTATGTATTTGTTTCCATAAATGGATACATTTATGGAAACAAATACATACAATGTTTCAACCGCTGCATGGAAGGACAGTCCCAGAACTGTCATTAATAGTCTATTTCTGACAGTTCTATGACATTCCCTCCATACAGCGGTTGAAACCGCTGTATGGAGTGAATGTCCCAGAACTGTCAGAAATAGACAGAAACTGTCACAGAACTGTCCTTCTTCTCATCCTTCTCCTTCTTCTCATCCTTCTTCTCATCCTTCTTCTCATCCTTCTCCTTCTTCTCATCCTTCTCCTTCTTCTCATCCTTCTCCTTCTGCTCATCCTTCTTCTCATCCTTCTCCTTCTTCTCATCCTTCTCCTTCTCCTTCTTCTCATCCTTCTCCTTCTTCTCATCCTTCTCCTTCTCATCCTTCTCCTTCTCCTTCTCATCCTTCTCCTTCTTCTCATCCTTCTCCTTCTTCTCATCCTTCTCCTTCTCCTTCTTCTCATCCTTCTCCTTCTCCTTCTCATCCTTCTCCTTCTTCTCATCCTTCTCCTTCTCCTCATCCTTTTTCTTCTCATCCTTCTCCTTCTCCTTCTTCTCATCCTTCTCCTTCTTCTCATCCTTCTCCTTCTTCTCATCCTTCTCCTTCTTCTCATCCTTCTCCTTCTTCTCCTTCTTCTCATCATTCTCCTTCTTCTCATCCTTCTCCTTCTTCTCATCCTTCTCATCCTTCTTCTCATCCTTCTTCTTCTCATCCTTCTCCTTCTTCTCATCCTTCTCCTTCTCCTTCTTCTCATCCTTCTCCTTCTTCTCATCCTTCTCCTTCTTCTCATCCTTCTCCTTCTCATCCTTCTCCTTCTCCTTCTTCTCTTCCTTCTCCTTCTTCTCATCCTTCTCCTTCTTCTCATCCTTCTTCTTCTCATCCTTTTCCTTCTTCTCATCCTTCTTCTTCTCATCCTTCTTCTTCTCATCCTTCTCCTTCTCATCCTTCTCTTTCTTCTCATCCTTCTCCTTCTCCTTCTTCTCATCCTTCTCCTTCTTCTCATCCTTCTCCTTCTCCTTCTTCTCATCCTTCTCCTTATTCTCAGCCTTCTTCTTCTCATCCTTCTCCTTCTCATCCTTCTCCTTCTCATCCTTCTCCTTCTTCTCATCCTTCTCCTTCTTCTCATCCTTCTCCTTCTCCTTCTTCTCATCCTTCTCCTTCTCCTTCTTCTCATCCTTCTCCTTCTCCTTCTTCTCATCCTTCTCCTTCTTCTCATCCTTCTCCTTCTTCTCATCCTTCTCCTTCTCCTTCTTCTCATCCTTCTCCTTCTTCTCATCCTTCTCCTTCTCCTTCCTCATCTCCAAGGGCATTTAAATTAAAGGTACAGTGTTCTGCACTAATTTAAAGGCTCTCTGAAGCCTAGAAACCCTTTAAATAAGTCATCTTCGTAGCGGAGAAATTCGCATCGAATCGAATTTCACACTGGAATTCGCCGAATCAGCCGAATCGAATTTTTCATTTCTTCGCTCATCTCTATTAGGGACCTTAGATTGTACGCCCCTTGAGGGTTAGGGACCTTAGATTGTACGCCCCTTGAGGGTTAGGGACCTTAGATTGTACTCCCCTTGAGGGTTAGGGGCCTTAGATTGTACGCCCCTTGAGGGTTAGGGGCCTTAGATTGTATGTCCCTTGAGGGTGAGGGACCTTAGATTGTACACCCCTTGAGGGTTAGGGACCTTAGATTGTACGCCCCTTGAGGGTGAGGGACCTTAGATTGTACACCCCTTGAGGGTGAGGGACCTTAGATTGTACGCCCCTTGAGGGTTAGGGACCTTAGATTGTACGCCCCTTGAGGGTTATGGACCTTAGATTGTACGCCCCTTGAGGGTTAGGGGCCTTAGATTGTACGCCCCTTGAGGGTGAGGGACCTTAGATTGTACACCCCTTGAGGGTTAGGGACCTTAGATTGTACGCCCCTTGAGGGTGAGGGACCTTAGATTGTACACCCCTTGAGGGTGAGGGACCTTAGATTGTACGCCCCTTGAGGGTGAGGGACCTTAGATTGTACACCCCTTGAGGGTTAGGGACCTTAGATTGTACGCCCCTTGAGGGTTAGGGACCTTAGATTGTACGCCCCTTGAGGGTTAGGGACCTTAGATTGTACGCCCCTTGAGGGTTAGGGACCTTAGATTGTACGCCCCTTGAGGGTTGGGGACCTTGGATTGTACCCCCCTTGAGGGTTAGGGACCTTAGATTGTACGCCCCTTGAGGGTTGGGGACCTTGGATTGTACCCCCCTTGAGGGTTAGGGACCTTAGATTGTACGCCCCTTGAGGGTTAGGGACCTTAGCTTGTACGCCCCTTGAGGGTTAGGGACCTTAGATTGTACGCCCCTTGAGGGTTAGGGACCTTAGATTGTACGCCCCTTGAGGGTTAGGGACCTTAGATTGTACGCCCCTTGAGGGTTAGGGACCTTAGATTGTACGCCCCTTGAGGGTTAGGGACCTTAGATTGTACGCCCCTTGAGGGTTAGGGACCTTAGATTGTACGCCCCTTGAGGGTTAGGGACCTTAGATTGTACGCCCCTTGAGGGTTGGGGACCTTGGATTGTACCCCCCTTGAGGGTTAGGGACCTTAGATTGTACGCCCCTTGAGGGTTAGGGACCTTAGATTGTACGCCCCTTGAGGGTTAGGTACCTTAGATTGTACCCCCCTTGAGGGTTAGGGACCTTAGATTGTACACCCCTTGAGGGTTAGGGGCCTTAGATTGTACGCCCCTTGAGGGTTAGGGACCTTAGATTGTATGCCCCTTGAGGGTTAGGGACCTTAGATTGTACGCCCCTTGAGGGTTAGGGACCTTAGATTGTACGCCCCTTGAGGGTTAGGGACCTTAGATTGTACGCCCCTTGAGGGTTGGGGACCTTGGATTGTACCCCCCTTGAGGGTTAGGGACCTTAGATTGTACGCCCCTTGAGGGTTAGGGACCTTAGATTGTACGCCCCTTGAGGGTGAGGGACCTTAGATTGTACACCCCTTGAGGGTGAGGGACCTTAGATTGTACGCCCCTTGAGGGTGAGGGACCTTAGATTGTACGCCCCTTGAGGGTTAGGGACCTTAGATTGTACGTCCCTTGAGGGTTAGGGACCTTAGATTGTACGTCCCTTGAGGGTTAGGGACCTTAGATTGTACACCCCTTGAGGGTTAGGGACCTTAGATTGTACACCCCTTGAGGGTTGGGGACCTTAGATTGTACGCCCCTTGAGGGTTAGGGACCTTAGATTGTACGCCCCTTGAGGGTTAGGGACTGATGTGAATGTACAATATATATGTAAAGCGCTGTGTAAATTGACGGCGCTATATAAGTACCTGAAATAAATAAATAATAAATAAATCCTATGAAGGAAAGAGGTGGGTCAGAGGCAGCCGGGCTGGAGAGGAAAGGGTGACATGACGTTGGACGTCCTCTAGTCAGGAAATGAGATCTGATTTGCCGCAGCTTTTGATTCACATTGTGCAACTCGAAGTGTTCAGAGAAATCAGAGGAAGACATGTCAGGGCATGAGAGGACAAAGGAGTAGAGATGGGAAGAATCACCTCATCCATTGGAGATTCCTCTGCATTCATTGAGAAATGTTTATAAACAATGTTACTTTGTATCTCTCTATCTCCCGTCTGATCGATGTTTATAAACAATGTTACTTTGTATCTCTCCATCTCCTGTCTAATTGATGTTTATAAACAATGTTACTTTGTATCTCTCCATCTCCCGTCTGATCGATGTTTATAAACAATGTTACTTTGTATCTCTCCATCTCCCGTCTGATCGATGTTTATAAACAATGTTACTTTGTATCTCTCCATCTCCCGTCTGATCGATGTTTATAAACAATGTTACTTTGTATCTCTCTATCTCCCGTCTGATCGATGTTTATAAACAATGTTACTTTGTATCTCTCTATCTCCCGTCTGATCGATGTTTATAAACAATATTACCCAGATGCCTGTATGGCTCTCCCTGCAGCAGCTGAAAGCTGGCTTTTTCTTTTCCCCCTCCCGCTGGCTTTCAGCTGCTGCAGAGAGAGCCATACAGGGGATCGGTTCCAGTAATTGCCCCCCTGCCGCACCCATCACCCTCTTTGTGCAGTATACATTCCCCCTGCTGCCCAGGCCCCCCTGTGTGTCCCCACCCCCACAGTGCTGCCGGCTTCCCTCCTTTCCTTCCCACCAGCAGCTGAAAGCACACAATAGGATCCTTCAGGATGGAGAGTGGAGGAAACGTCCAGTAAATATATCACATTTACCAGCCCCTTCCTTTCCTGAACACAATGGAGTCAGTACCAATTATTCACTGTTTTCATTCATAACCAGGGGTGGACTGACCATTCGAGAACTCGGGCACTGCCTGAGGGCCCAGGGTCAGTAGGGGGCCCCATGAGATGTCCCTGGTACCTTTTTATAGTCTTTTATGGGTGTGTTTTGAGTGTGGGCAAGGACACAGGGGCCCCATGATCCCCTATCGCCCGGGGTCCCCATGAGTTGTCAGTCCACCCCTGTTCATAACTAAAGCCTAGTAACATGTATTAATTTTTTTGCAGGGGGGGGCCTTGACAGGTTGTCTGTATGGGGCCCAGTGGTTTCTAACAGCAGCCCTGGCTATTCCCTTGGGCGGACTGACCATTTGGAAACTCGGGCACTGCCCGAGGGCCCGGGGTCAGTAGGGGGCCCCATGAGATGCCCCTGGTACCTTTTCATAGGCTTTTTTGAGTTTGGGCAAGGACACAGGGGCCCCATGATCCCCTATTGCCCGGGGGCCCCATGAGTTCTCAGTCCGCCCCTGTTCACACCTATGCATTTTCCGTCACATTTTGCGTTTTGAAGAAACGCTCAGCAGTCCATTTAACATGATTTCCTATGAGACAGGTTCACATCTCTGCGTTTTAACCCGGCGTGTTTTTTGGGAAGGGTCAGGGACTTTTTTTTAACGCTTTCACGCCGACGTCACACAAATCTGCGGCCTCACAGAACTGGGCTTTTTTCCGTGGGGCCGCATATTTGCGTACCTGTCTTTGTGCAGGGAGTGCACCGCATGGCGCCCTCCAAGCACAAAGACCGCGGTGTCACTGAGAGCTCTAACGATCGGGACCCGGGACTCCTGATTCCGGATCACATGATCTCTCTGATAGCCTCTGATTGGCTATCACAGTGATCAGTCACTGTACAGCTCGCCCCCCATTGTTTCTTTTTTTTTTTTTCCTCTCTGAATGGAGGAGAGATACATTGTATCTCTCTCCTTGCATAGAGGGAAAAAAAAAAAACAACTGTTTAAAAAAAAAAAAAAAAAAAAAACAATACAAAAATTTAATTAAATTAAAAAAATAAATAAATAAAAATTAATATATATGTATATAAATAAAAGAAAAAAATAAAGAAAAAATACCTAGATGAAGGTTTGATCTAGTTCAGTGCCAGAGTTAGTGTATGAGTCAAGGTCAGTGTCAAAGGTCAAGGTCAAAGGTCAGGTTTTTTTTTTTAATTGGTATCAGTTATTGTCAGTGTGTTTTAGGTAAAAAAAAAAAAAAGTGCATTATTGTTTCTGGGCGGTACTACAGGTACAAACCACAAATAACATACATATATGGTATCGCTGCGATCGTCAAGAGCTGGAAAATGTATGTTGGGGTGTTCTTTGGTGGTAGGTTATGGTAGTAAAAAGAAACACACAGCTAAATTGTAAAAATATATATTTTTTTTTTACTATTTTGGGCCAATTTTTCTTTGACAATAATAAAAAAATCAGGAGCTATCCATTCTCATTTAACACCAAATGAAAGCCCAATTTGTCCTGAAAAAAAAAGTTGTTGCGAGGATATGTACGGTTTTACTAACACATGTCAAAGTTGCAAAATTGTACTTAGGCGTGAAGATCGGTTTTAGCCTCAGCTGTGAAGGGGTTAAAACACAAAATGTTGCGTTTTTAGTTCTATAGACTTTAATAGAGACGTTGCAGAAAAGCATATATTGCATTTTGATGCGTTTTTTTATGCATTTCACGTTTTAACCTCCCTAGCGGTCTGATTATGTCCGTATTTCTGTGCTCAAAGCGGTACATTTTTTTGCATGGAAATATGCCGTTTTTTTATTGTAGGTCTGTAATTCTTAGGAATAACTCACTGAAATCTGTCTGAACAAGAGTCTAGTAAACATCCCGGGGAGGATAAAATTTGAAACACGAAATCATAAATTATAATTTAATAAATAATCATAAAAAATAATAATATAATAATAATAAATGTAATTCAATAATATAATCAAACCAAAAACACTGAAATGTGAAATAGAGCGCCAAGTTCGCCCATCGCTGAGCTTAGTCGCAGAATCGTTTTCAGTGTCTGATGAGGAATTTCCCCCACCAATCATTATCACTCAATTCTGCAAGTGGTTCTGATTTACTATCGCTGTTCTCTAGCCGGTCTAAAACCGCGTCTGACCTAAAGGGACGCTTTTTGGACTATGGACGTTTCTCAGTTTCCAGGCAGAAAGGGCGGTAAAAATGCAGGCAGGGCGCCGGACAAAGCACTCGGGACAAAATGTATGTGAAATGGTTTGATACAGGAATGTTATACTATGTGATTTTAGTGTATTTAGTGAAGGTCACTTTTTGACATTTTTGAATTTCCCGCCAGTTCCGTCCCCCGTACGTCATGACGTCGCAGGGAACGGAACCTGGAAGACAGATGCCGGCATTGGCTGGAGGACATTGCCGGGGACACTGCAGGGGGGACATCGCGGGAGCGCAGGACAAGATAAGTGCAGAAGTGATCCCGGAGGAGCACCGCAGTGTATTCCCGAGTGTAGCTCGGGGGGGGTTACAGCTTGTGGTGCTGAAACTTTACCCCGAGCTACACTCGGGAATACCGCCAGGGGGGTTAATAGGGACTCTCAAATCACAGCACAGCCAAATACCCACTCACATTTAGTAAGATTATAACAGGCTTTTAAAAAGACCTACTAAAGGTGTACTTGCATGGAAACTCATTGGGTGCAGCAAGATGGTGTCCGCTCCGGAAGTTCGTCACCAGACTCGCGTCCTACGCATTACATCACGCTATCACATGACTTTTTCAAGGCTTGGAAGACTCCTGGTCTGCCCCACCCACAATGACAATGCCATGATTGACAGGGTAGAAGACTCCTGGTCTGCCCCACCCACAATGACAACGCCATGATCGACAGGGTAGAAGACTCCTGGTCTGCCTCACCCACAATGACAACGCCATGATCGACAGGGTAGAAGACTCCTGGTCTGCCCCACCCACAATGACAACGCCATGATCGACAGGGTAGAAGACTCCTGGTCTGCCCCACCCACAATGACAACGCCATGATCGCCAGGGTAGAAGACTCCTGGTCTGCCCCACCCACAATGACAACGCCATGATCGACAGGGTAGAAGACTGCTGGTCTGCCCCACCCACAATGACAACGCCATGATCGACAGGGTAGAAGACTCCTAGTCTGCCCCACCCACAATGACAACGCCATGATCGACAGGGTAGAAGACTCCTGGTCTGCCCCACCCACAATGACAACGCCTGATCGACAGGGTAGAAGACTGCTGGTCTGCCCCACCCACAATGACAACGCCATGATCGACAGGGTAGAAGACTGCTGGTCTGCCCCACCCACAATGACAACGCCATGATCGACAGGCTAGAAGACTGCTGGTCTGCCCCACCCACAATGACAACGCCATGATCGACAGGGTAGAAGACTGCTGGTCTGCCCCACCCAAAATGACAACGCCATGATCGACAGGGTAGAAGACTGCTGGTCTGCCCCACCCACAATGACAACGCCATGATCGACAGGGTAGAAGACTCCTGGTCTGCCCCACCCACAATGACAACGCCATGATCGACAGGGTAGAAGACTCCTGGTCTGCCCCACCCACAATGACAACGCCATGATCGACAGGGTAGAAGACTGCTGGTCTGCCCCACCCACAATGACAACGTCATGATCGACAGGGTAGAAGACTCCTGGTCTGCCCCACCCACAATGACAACGCCATGATCGACAGGATAGAAGACTCCTGGTCTGCCCCACCCACAATGACAACGCCATGATCGACAGGGTAGAAGACTGCTGGTCTGCCCCACCCACAATGACAACGCCATGATCGACAGGGTAGAAGACTCCTAGTCTGCCCCACCCACAATGACAACGCCTGATCGACAGGGTAGAAGACTCCTGGTCTGCCCCACCCACAATGACAACGCCATGATCGACAGGGTAGAAGACTGCTGGTCTGCCCCACCCACAATGACAACGCCATGATCGACAGGCTAGAAGACTGCTGGTCTGCCCCACCCACAATGACAACGCCATGATCGACAGGGTAGAAGACTCCTGGTCTGCCCCACCCACAATGACAACGCCATGATCGACAGGGTAGAAGACTCCTGGTGTGCCCCACCCACAATGACAACGCCATGATCGACAGGGTAGAAGACTCCTAGTCTGCCCCACCCACAATGACAACGCCTGATCGACAGGGTAGAAGACTCCTGGTCTGCCCCACCCACAATGACAACGCCATGATCGACAGGGTAGAAGACTGCTGGTCTGCCCCACCCACAATGACAACGCCATGATCGACAGGCTAGAAGACTGCTGGTCTGCCCCACCCACAATGATAACGCCATGATCGACAGGGTAGAAGACTGCTGGTCTGCCCCACCCAAAATGACAACGCCATGATCGACAGGGTAGAAGACTGCTGGTCTGCCCCACCCACAATGACAACGCCATGATCGACAGGGTAGAAGACTGCTGGTCTGCCCCACCCACAATGACAACGCCATGATCGACAGGGTAGAAGACTCCTGGTCTGCCCCACCCACAATGACAACGCCATGATCGACAGGGTAGAAGACTGCTGGTCTGCCCCACCCACAATGACAACGCCATGATCGACAGGGTAGAAGACTCCTGGTCTGCCCCACCCACAATGACAACGCCATGATCGACAGGGTAGAAGACTCCTGGTCTGCCCCACCCACAATGACAACGCCATGATCGACAGGGTAGAAGACTCCTGGTCTGCCCCACCCACAATGACAACGCCATGATCGACAGGGTAGAAGACTCCTGGTCTGCCCCACCCACAATGACAACGCCATGATCGACAGGGTAGAAGACTCCTGGTCTGCCCCACCCACAATGACAACGCCATGATCGACAGGGTAGAAGACTGCTGGTCTGCCCCACCCACAATGACAACGCCATGATCGACAGGGTAGAAGACTCCTGGTCTGCCCCACCCACAATGACAACGCCATGATCGACAGGGTAGAAGACTCCTGGTCTGCCCCACCCACAATGACAACGCCATGATCGACAGGGTAGAAGACTCCTGGTCTGCCCCACCCACAATGACAACGCCATGATCGACAGGGTAGAAGACTCCTGGTCTGCCCCACCCACAATGACAACGCCATGATCGACAGGGTAGAAGACTCCTGGTCTGCTCAACGGATAATGACAACGCCATGATTGACAGGCTAGAATTTTAGTGTATTGAGTGAATGTCACTTTTTGACATTTTTAAATTTCCCGCCAGTTCCATCCCCCGTACGTCCCGACGTCGCAGGGAACGGAACCCGGAAGACAGATGCCGGCATCGGCCGGAGGACATTGCAGGGGACACTGCAGGGGGGACATCGCAGGAGCGCAGGACAAGGTAAGTGATCGAGGGATCCCGGAGCAACGCTGCAGTGTATTCCCGAGTGTAGCTCGGGGGGGTTACCGCTTGTGGTGCTGAAACTTTCCCCCGAGCTACACTCGGGAATACCACCAGGGGGGTTAATCTTCCCACCAACCAAGTTTGATAAAGAAAAAAAAAACTGCAAAACGCATCACAAAAGCAGCGCAGAAACGGCTCAAACGCAAACTGCATAGGTGTAGGTGAAGCGGGCGCGATGTACTTTACGGCACGTGAAATGAAACAAGACTTTTCTCATGGAATGTGAGGCTCTGGAGTACGCCGAGTGTAAGTGTTCTGATTGGAAAATCAATATCCTATTAAACAGTCCGGCTTTCCCTTTTCATATGATGATTGCATTACTGTCTGCATGCGTCTTGGTGACGGGCCGGGGCCGAGCCGCACAAGTGTGAGCCTTCAAGTGTGTGTGTGAACGAACTCCTCGGTTTTATGTAAGCGGGGGATCGATGAAGGACGAGTGGAGCTATAATGGTCATTTAGTGGTTATAGTTATTTAAAGGGGAATTACGATCCTCGCAATTATCTCTCGCTGCCGCAGGCGTGTTTGCGTTTTTTGCACATATTTAAAAAAAAACAAAAAACATTTTAGTACTGAAGATTGCATAACCCCCCTTCTGGTGTCAGTGGGAGGAATAGTGCCCCATCATTGGTGTCAGTGGTAAGAAAAGTGCCCCATTATTAGTGACAGTGGGAGGAATAGTGCCCCATCATTGGTGTCAGTGGGAGGAATAGTGCCCTATCATTGGTGTCAGTGGGAGGAATAGTGCCCCATCATTGGTGTCAGTGGGAGGAATAGTGCCCCATCATTGGTGTCAGTGGGAGGAAACGTGCCCCATCATTGGTATCAGTGGGAGGAATAGTGCCCCATCATTGGTATCAGTGGGAGGAATAGTGCCCCATCATTGGTATCAGTGGGAGGAATAGTGCCCCATCATTGGTGTCAGTGGGAGGAATAGTGCCCCATCATTGGTGTCAGTGGGAGGAATAGTACCCCATCATTGGTGTCAGTGGGAGAAATAGTGCCCCATCATTGGTGTCAGTGGGAGGAATAGTGCCCCATCATTGGTGTCAGTGGGAGGAATAGTGCCCCATCATTGGTAACAGTGGGAGGAATGGTGCCCCGTCATTGGTGTCAGTGGGGTGAATAGTGCCCCATCATTGGTGTCAGTGGGAGGAATAGTGCCCTATCATTGGTAACAGTGGGAGGAATCGTGCCACATCATTGGTGTCAGAGGGAGGAATAGTGCCCTGTCATTGGTGTCAGTGGGGTGAATAGTGCCCTATTATTGGTGTCAGTGGGAATAGTGCCCCATCATTGGTGTCAGAGGGAGGAATTATGCCCCATTATTGGTGTCAGTGGGAGGAATAGTGCCTTATCATTGGTGTCAGTGGGAGGAATAGTGCTCCATCGTTGGTATTAGTGGGAGGAATAGTGCCCCATCATTGGTTTCAGAGGGAGGAATAGTGCCCCATCATTGGTGTCAGTGGGAGGAATAGTGCCCCATCATTGGTTTCAGAGGGAGGAATAGTGCCCCATCATTGGTGTCAGTGGGAGGAATAGTGCCCCATCATTGGTATCAGTGGGAGGAATAGTGCCCCATCATTGGTATCAGTGGGAGGAATAGTGCCCCATCATTGGTGTCAGTGGGAGGTATAGTGCCCCATCATTGGTGTCAGTGGGAGATATAGTGCCCCATCATTGGTATCAGTGGGAGGAATAGTGCCCCATCATTGGTGTCAGAGGGAGGAATTGTGCCCCATTATTGGTGTCAGTGGGAGGAATAGTGTCCCATCATGGGTACCAGAGGGAGGAATTGTGCCCCATTATTGGTGTCAGAGGGAGGAATAGTGCCCCATCATTGGTATCAGTGGGAGGAATAGTGCCCCATCATTGGTATCAGTGGGAGGAATAGTGCCCCATCATTGGTATCAGTGGGAGGAATAGTGCCCCATCATTGGTGTCAGAGGAAGGAATAGTGCCCCATCATTGGTATCAGTGGGAGGAATAGTGCCCCATCATTGGTGTCAGTGGAGGAATAGTGCCCCATCATTGGTATCAGTGGGAGGAATAGTGCCTCATCATTGGTATCAGTGGGAGGAATAGTGCCTCATCATTAGTATCAGTGGGAGGAATAGTGCCCCATCATTGGTATCAGTGGGAGGAATAGTGCCCCATGATTAGTGGGAGGAATAGTGCCCCAAGGGCCGGATAAAGGCTAGTATAGGGCCACAGTTTGGTGACCTCTGAGAATAAAATAGTGGTAGTTCCCTTTTTTTTAAATCTTACACAATATTAGCACAAAGGTCTAGGAAACACAAAATATCAGTAAAAAAATACACTAAATTTACCTTTAGAGCACACAAGCACAATAAATTACCAACTAAATTACCTTTCCGGTTGCACAATGACGTCGCGGCAAGCTCCGCCCGTTGAGTTTTGTCACACCTGATGTCCTCTCCACGCCCCTTTGGACGTCAGTTGTGACGAAACGCATTGGGTGGAGCTTGCTGTGGCATCACCACGCAACCAGAAGTGTAATTAATTCGGTATTTGATTGTGTTTGTGAGCCCTAAAGGTAACTTTAGTGTGTTTTTTTGGGGTTTTTTTAACTGATATTTTGTGTCAGCCTATCACGTACCTGGTGATGGAGGCCAATGGAGAGAGGGCTTCTCTTGCGGCTAAGTTCCGGACTCCCCTGAGAGTGGGACAGCGGGAGTCGGGCCCAAAGTTGCACAGGTCGCCTGTAGGAGTGCTGGTTGGTGGTCCACTCAGAAGCACAGCTGGTGCACGGAGATAGGTCTGCAGACAGGAGGCGCCTGTGCGTGGCATGCAAGCCCTTCCGGGATTTAGATGTTTACTGGAAGCCAAGGTCAGGTACCAGGTGGGAATCAGAGCAGACATAGTCAGATGGGATAGCCGAGGTCATACAAAGAGGAGCGAGAGAGAGAGAGTATCCGTAAGCCTGGCCTAGGTCAGATCAGGGGTAAGGCAGAGTAGACAGGTCCAGGAGCAAGCCGAGTCAGTACCAGGAAATCACAGGTCAAAGTCACAGGAACCAGGAACAGGGCACGGGGAGCTAGAGATCATCCAGCAACTTGAGGAAGTGATGAGCCTCCTTATAAAGGCCGTCTGGCACCAGACTGAGGCTGGTGTGTCCTTCTGCGGCCATGCAGAGCACTGGCAGCAATGCCAGATCTTCCAGAACCTCTGCCGTGGACAGGACCTATTTTGATGTTACCGATCGATGTTTCACAAAGCGCACTCACTTCTTTTTATTGTGAGCAGTGTGATGTGTGATGTGTAGAATGGTGCACACTATGTGGAGTTTTGTGCTTTATCTCCGATGTGTCAATACCGGCCTCCCTCCCTCTCCCATCCACAGCCAGGATACCCACCTGCTCTGCCCAGATCCCAGCCACACTTACCTTACCGATCAGTTGTCTTCCTTCTCCGGCCACTCTCCTCCTCTTCACCGGCTCCGGCTGGTCTCTCACTCGATCTTCGCGCTGTCGCTCGGCTCCTCCTCTCCAAGCTCCGCCAATCACCGGTGAGGAGGCGGAGCTTGCAGAGGGAGGCACAGGCTTCCATAGGCTTTCAGAGGAGAGGGGCGGCATGTCATCCCGCCCACATCGCTATCAAGACCCACGAAGATGAAGGCACCGGACAGACACCCTCTTCACCCCTCCTCCTGCAGAGCCTCGTGGACCAGATCGAAGTGGTCACGGACACAAGTAAGACACAGAAGCCCCTCTCTCTTTCCCATGAAAGGGACACTACCAGGGGCGGACTGATTATTTGGAAACTCGGGCACTGCCTGAGGGCCCGGGGTCAGTAGGGGGCCCCATGAGATGCCCCTGGTACCTTTTTCATAGGCTTTTTTGAGTTTGGGCAAGGACACAGGGGCCCCATGATCCACTATTGCCCTGGGGCCCCATGAGTTGTCAGTCCGCCCCTGGACACTACCGTGGAAAAGGGGGGGTGGCGGCACCACCGCACTGCCTCCCTGAAAAGTGCCACCCTAGGCAAACGCCTTGTTTGCCTCGCGGCAAATACACCCCTGGGGATCACCTCTACATAAAAATATTATCATGGAAACATGGAGCAGAAAGACGAAAATCTGAAAATGAACCTCATAAATGACATTTATTGGCAACATTTACAATGAGAACCAGGAATTCTCTGGAATGGAATGATATCTCAATTATGAAGATTTGTATTTGTTCTGATCCGTCTCACTGCACATTTCTTCTTTGAGGAGTTACAGAATATGTGGAGCAGCACATTCGCAGGTCTCTCTATAATTAACCGAAGGTAATCAAAGTGACTCACATACCAGCCGATAGGTTTGTGCTCTCAATATCATGAGCTGCAAAATTATGCCGGAGATAACGGGACTTCTACACCTCCGATCCTCTGATTAACCAGTTCAACTCTTCATGAATGCATCCCTTAGTGCAGAGCTTTCCTGACATGGTCTCTTCATTTGGAAATACTCGGCTCAAAAAAATTAAAAACTAAAAAACACTTTTAAGACCCATCAGATCTCAATGGGGACAAATCTCCTGCTGGATCTCTATACTGATATGGACGGGGTGATGTGTGAGGAACGTAAGGATGCCCCATCGTTGGATGGAATTGAAAATGATCGACCTACAGAGGACTGAATTCAAAGACACTCCGAAAATCAAAGTGAAGAAATGATGCAGCAGGGGAGTCCATTTTACTAAAATGTCTTTGCAGCAACTCAGAATGGTCCTCAGTAGTCTGTGTGGCCCCGACGTGCTTGTATGCATGCCTAACAACGTCGGGGGAGGGTCCTAATGAGACCACGGATGGTGTCCTGGGGGATTTCCTCCCAGATCTGGACCAGGGACATCACTGAGATCCTGTACAGTCTGAGGTGCAACCTGGCGGCGTCGGATGGACCAAAACATGACACCCTAGAGGAGTTCTATTGGACTTAGGTAAGGCGAGTGTAGGGGCCATTCTATGGTATCAATTCCTTCATCCTCCAGGAACTGCCTGCATACTCTCACTACATGAGGCTGGGCATTGTCATGCACCAGGAGGAACCCAGGACCCACTGCACCAGGAGGAACCCAGGACCCACTGCACCAGGAGGAACCCAGGACCCACTGCACCATGAGGAACCCAGGACCCACTGCACCAGGAGGAACCCAGGACCCACTGCACCAGGAGGATCCTAGGACCCACTGCACCAGGAGGAACCCAGGACCCACTGCACCAGGAGGAACCCAGGACCCACTGCACCATGAGGATCCCAGGACCCACTGCACCAGCGTAGGGTCTGACAATGGGTCCAAGGATTGCATTCCAATACCTAATGGCAGTCAGGGTGCCATTGTCTAGCCTGTAGAGGTCTGTGCGTCCCTCCATGGATATGCCTCCCCAGACCATCACTGACCCACCACCACAACGGTCATGCTGAACCATGTTACAGGCAGCAGAACGTTCTCCATGGCTTCTCCAGACCCTTTCACATCTGTCACATGTGCTCAGGGTGAACCTGCTCTCATCTGTGAAAAGCACAGCACCCCAGTGGTGGACCTGCCAATTCTGGTGTTCAATGGAAAATGCCAATCGAGCTTTATAGTGCCAGGCAGTGAGCACAGGGCCCACTAGAGGACGTCAGGTCCTCAGGCCACCCTCATGAAGTCTGTTTCTGATTGTTTGGTCAGAGACATTCACACCAGTGGCCTGCTGGAGGTCATTTTGTAGGGCTCTGGCAGGGCTTATCCTGGTCCTCCTTGCACAAAGGAGCAGATACCGGTCCTGCTGATGGGTTAAGGATCTTCTACAGCCCTGTCCAGTTCTCCTAGAGGAACTGCCTGTCTCCTGGAATCTCCTCCATGCTCTTCAGACTGTGCTGGGAGACACAGCAAACCTTCTGGCCATGGCACGTATTGATGTGCCATCCTGGAGGAGTTGGACTGCCTGTGTAACCTCTGTAGGGTCCAGGTATGGCCTCATGCTACCAGTAGTGACACCGACACTAGCCACATGCAAAATGAGTGAAAAACAGTCAGAAAAGATGAGTAGGGAAAAAAATGTCAGTGGCCTCCGCCTGTAAAACCATTCCTGTTTTGGGGGTCGTCTCATTGCTGCCCATCTAGTGCACCTGTTGTTAATTTCATTAACACCAAAGCAGCTGAAACTGATTAACAACCCCCTCTGCTACTTACCTGACCAGATCAATATCCCAGGAGTTTCATTGATTGGATGCTTAACTCTGATTAAAAAGTCTTCTTTTAATTTTTTTTGAGCAGTAAATATATATATATATACACACACACAAAGTAGCACATAATTGTGAAGTGGAAGGAAAATGAGAAATTGTTTTAAAACTTTTTTTTACAAATAAATCGTCGAAAAGTGTGGCAGCATTTGTATTCAGCCCCCCGGAGTCAATACTTTGTAGGACCCCCTTTGGCTGCAATTCCAGCTGCAAGTCTTTTTGGGGATGTCTCTTTGCACATCTAGAGAGGGACATTTCTGCCCGTTCTTCTTTGCAGAATCCCTCAAGCTCTGTCAGATTGGATGGAGGGCGTCTGGGAACAGCAATTTTCAAGTCTGGCCACAGATTCTCCATTGGATTTGGGTCTGGACTGTGACTGGGCCATTCTAACACATGAAGATGCTTTGATCGGAACCATTCCATTGTAGCTCTGGCTGGATGTTTCGGGTCGTTGTCCTGCTGGAAGGGGAACCTCCACCCCGGTCTCAAGTCTTCTGCAGACTCTAACAGGTTTTCTTCTAAGATTGCCCTGTATTTGGCTCCATCCATCTACATAAAATCCCAGTAAAATACATTTACGATTTTAGTTGTCACATGACAAAATGTGGAAAGTTTCAAGGGGTATGAATACTATTTTAAGGCACTGTATGTTGTGTTGCTTTTGAAAAGCCGCTGCGCAAATACCATGTGACATAAAAATTAGCAAAACCCACCTTTTTACTTTCTAGGGTCTTGCTAAAAAAAAAAAAAAAAAAAAGATATAATGTTTGGGGGGTTCTAAGTAATTTTCAAACAAAAAAAAATACAGTTTTTTACAAAAAGTGTCAGAAGAAGGCTTGGTCTTTAGAGTGTCTTCAATGAACTCCATGGTTGAACTGGAATGACTTTTGTCTTTTTTCAGCCAGACTAACTTTGTAACTATGTAACTCTGACAACAAAAGAAAAAACTGGAGATACAAAATAAACCGTGGGATAATTTTTTATTTAACAAGGTGTAATCTAAATGTTTGACTCATCAAAGTAGCGAACTTTTGCATATATCACAGCCTAACACACTCATGGAATTCTTCCCAACACTGTTGCAGAAATGTCCACCAATGTGTTGCACTTGTAGGTTGCTTCCCTTTCAGCCTTCTATCCAGTTCATCCCAAACCACCTCCGTGAGGTTTAAGTGTGGAGAGTGTGCTGGTCGTTCCATGATTTGAAGCCTACATTCTTTTTATTTTCTTTTAAGGTGTGACACAGCCTGGAGGTAGGTTTTGGGTCATCATCTTGCTGTAGGATGAACCCCTGACGAAGTAAACTAGTGTTCTCTAAACTCTGGCCCTTGGGGCCTGATGGGGCCCTTTATTCACATGTATCTGTCCCTTGAGGCGCTATTCTTCTCACTTCCACAGAAACCAACAACAGAGCACTAATATTCCATTTACACCAATGATGGAGCACTATATCTCCCACTGACACCAATGATGGGGTGCTATTCCTCCCACTGACACCAATGATGGGGCACTATTCCTCCCACTGACACCAATGATGGGGCACTATTCCTCCCACTGACACCAATGATGGGGCACTATTCCTTCCACTGACCCCGATGATGGGGCACTATTCCTCCCACTGACATTGATGAAGATGAGGCACTATTCCTCCCACTGACACCAATGATGAGGCACCATTCCTCCCATTGACACGAATGATGAGGCACTATTCCTCCCACTGACACCAATCATGCATGGGGCACTATTCCTCCCACTGACACCAATAATGAGGCACTATTCCTCCCACTGATACCAATGATGGGGCACTATTCCTCCCACTGACACCAATCATGTGGCACTATTCCTCCCACTAACACTAATAATGGGACACTATTCCTCTCACTGACACCAATGATGTTGCCCTATTTCTCCCACTGATACCAGTAAGGGGGCACTATTTCTCCCACTGACACCAATGGTAGGGCACTATTCCTCCCACTGACACCAATGATGGGGCACTATTCCTCCCACTGATACCAATGATGGGGCACTATTCCTCCTATTGACACCAATGATGGAGCACTATTCCTCCCACTGACACCAATGATGGGGCACTATTCCTCCCACTGACACCAATGATGGGGCACTATTCCTCCCACTGATACTAATGATGGGGCACTATTCCTCCACTGATACCAATGATGGGGCACTATTCCTCCCACTGACACCAATGATGGGGCACTATTCCCCCCACTGACACCAATGATGGGGCGCTATTCCTCCCACTGATACCAATAATGGGGCACTATTCCTCCCGCTTACACAGTAAAACACACACAGCACACAGTTAACCCTTTGATCGCCCCCAGATGTTAACCCCTCCCTGCCCAGTGCCATTAGTACAGAGTCAGAGATTTTTATTAGCACTGATCACTGTATTGGTGTCACTGGGGATGTCAGTGACAGTTAGTCAGTCCCCCCCCCCCCCCAGTTTCAGAATGCCCGTCGCACTCCCGCTATAAGTCGCTGATCACCACCATTACTAGTATTACACAAAAATTAAAAAATGCCAGTATCTATACCACCATTTGTAAACACTACAACTTTCACGTAAACCAATTCATTTACATGTTTGGGATTTTTTTTTTCAGCAAAGACATGGAGCAGAATACATTTTGACCTAAATTTTGATTGTTTTATTTTTTTTAATAGCAAAAAGTAAAAAATATTGATTTCTTTTTCTCAAAATTGTGGGTCTTTTTTTTTTGTAGTGCAAAAAATTAAAAATACAGAGGCGATCAAATACCATCAAAAGAAAGTTCTATTTGTGGGAAAAAAGGACATAAATTTAATTTGGGTGCAGCTCTGCATGACCGCGCAATTGTCAGTTAAACCCTTTGAGGACCAAGGGACGTATTTGTCCCATGTTTTTAATTGCCTGTATCATCTGATTAAGAACTTAAAATACTTTTTTTTTTTGGTTTGAGTCAAAATATTAGTTCTAATCAACAAATGGATCTAGCTTTTGCCAATTACTTCATGAAATGGCTTAGTTACAGCAACTGAAGTGTACGAACTTTAACCATTTCAATACCGGGCAATTTTACACCTTCCTGCCCAGGCCATTTTTCAGGTTTCAGCGCTCTCACACTTTGATTGACAATTGCGCGGTCATACAACATTGTACCCAAACTAAAATTTTATTATTTTCTTCACACAACTAGAGCTATCTTTTGGTGGTATTTAATCACCGCTGGGGATTTTATTTTTTGCTAAATTAACAAAAAAAGACCAAAAATTTTGAAAACAAACCCCATGTTTTTCTTTGTTTCTGTTATAAAAGTTTACAAATAAATAATTGTTCTTCATAAATTTAGGCCGAGATGTATTCTGCTACATGTCTTTGGTGAAAATAACCCAAATTAGGATGTATTATTTAGTCTGTAGGAAAGTTATAGAGTTCACAAACTATGGTATAGATCTGAATATTGATCAATCCTGAAGTACTGACAGCCAATCTAATTTCTTGAGGTCCAAGAATGTCAGAATAGTACAGATATCCCCCAAATGTCAGGACGGTACAGATATCCCCCAAATGTCAGAACGGTACAGATATCCCCCAAATGTCAAAACGGTAGAGATATCCCCCAAATGTCAGGACAGGACAGATATCCCCCATATGTCAGAACGGTACAGATATCCCCCAAATGTCAGGACGGTACAGATATCCCCCAAATGTCAGGACGGTACAGATATCCCCCAAATGTCAGGACAGTACAGATATCCCCAAATGTCAGGACAGTACAGATATCCCCCAAATGTCAGAACAGTACAGATATCCCCCAAATGTCAGGACAGTACAGATATCCCCAAATTACCCCTTTTTGCAGAGTAGACAGTCCGACGTACTTCATAAGAGGAATGGCAAGTTTTTTGAAGTTGTATTTTTTTGTCAGAATTTTTCGGAAAATGAAAAAAATAAAAAAATTATTTTCACTATTTTTTTTTTTACATACTGTCACCAGTGCAGTACAGCGTCATCATATAACTGGCATGGCGGTGAACAGTGACACTGACTGGTGACAGTATGAAAAAAAAAATATATATATATATATTTTTTTATTATTATTTTTATTATTTTTAATTTTTTATTACTTTTTTTCTTTTTTTTAAGATTTTTTTTCATATTTTACTATGACCAAAGTAGTACAATGTTACCATAGTAACATTGTACTACTTTGGGGAAGTGATCAGTATTTTATTTATTTATTTTTATACAATTTGCTTATAGCAATGAATTAGTTTGCTATAAGCAAGCATTTACCTGAATGACATCGATTCATTCAGGTTTTTTTTTTGGGGGGGGGTTTGTGCTTAGCTGTGATTTGGCCACAGCTAATCACATGACATGTGCATGTGACCTGCTGTGACCATTCACAGCCACTAGTATACAATGGATGGCATGAATGAAGCCATCCATTGTATACAACTGTCATGTGACCTGCTGTGATTGGTCACAGGTCACATGGTACCGGCAACGGGGGCCGGTACTCAGATCTGTCATCGGCCGTGTCTGAGGTACACAGCCGGTGACAGATCACGCCGCTGCACGGCTCTGCAACTGCGTGAACTGCGCATGCGCGGGAGGACGCCAAATGCCGTATACCCTGGAAATCTACAGCACTTTTGCGGCCGCCAAACGGCTATAGGCCGGGCGGCTAATGGTTAAAAACAAAAAATTGATTCTTTTGGCGTTCTGTAATCTTATGGTCCTCAAAGGGTTAAAGTAATGCAGCGCTGTCCCCCCAAAAATGTCCTGGTCAGGAAGGGGGGGGGGGATCCTCTGGAGGGCAAGGGGTTAAATATTGCTTGAGATAGTGTAGTCACACAGTGTGTTTTAAGATTGCTTTTATACAGTTACGTTTGAAAAAAAAAGTATCAATTTATTTAAAACATACATTTTTATTCATTGTATCATTTGTCCCATTTAAATTGACAGTAAAATTATGATTTTTGTAAAATGTATTGCAAAGATATTTACAAATGAAATCAAGACTCTTTATTTTTTTTTTTTTTTGCTTCTTTCTTTTCAATGAAGTGCTTTTTTAATGCATCGTTTATAAATCTGACAGGTAAAATGAATAAAAATGATAAACGTTGACTATTAAGGGTGAGAAAAATAGAAATAACATCAAAGTTGTGATTCTTGTAAATTGCAAAGCTTTGCCAAGTTATATACAAATGAAATAAAGACTCTAGATTTTTTTTTTTTTCAATGACGTGCTTTTTTCTAAATGCAACATTTTTACATTTGACAGGTAAAACGAAAAAAAGATGAAAAACGTTTCGCTATTAATGGTTAGAGAACTAGAAATAATAAAATATCAACTTGAAAATATAAGTTAAGGGGGGGAGGGAAAACAAGGAGTTAATAATAAATAAAATAAATAATAATTGGGACTGATTAGGGTGAACTAAGGGTTATTAGAGGGTTAAATGCGCATGCGCGTGCGCGGGGAGTTCCGGGCACCATTTTCCAGGATCTAATGGTGACCATCCCGAAGGCTCAGAGGAGAGTGATTTCATTGCTGACCCCTACCGCAGCCCACCATTTGTGAAGACCTTTAGAGGTGTCATCTTTCTGCCCATTTCTGAGTGAAAGCTTATCCATTGTGAGCTGCATCCTTTCCAGGACAACAGGGGACCTCTGGTTTTGATTACTGCACATCTGGTGAGTGCGCAATTTTATTATTTCCTGCACGACACCGAATCTACGCCTAATTGGGAGTATCTGAGTCATCTTCCTGTTTTATCTATTTGAAGGGCACAATAGAACTTTTATGCATAATTTTATATGATATCTGGACTTTTTAACTTATGGTCTTATCACTGTACTATTTATATGGTTTTAGTGTTGAGCCTCAGGCATTTATTTATATATACATAAAATAAATAAATAATAATTGGGACTGATTAGGGTGAACTAAGGGTCATTAGAGGGTTAAATGCGCATGCGCGGGGTGTTCCGGGCACCATTTTCCAGGATCTAATGGTGACCATCCCGAAGGCTCAGAGGAGAGTGATTTCATTGCTGACCCCTATCGCAGCCCACCATTTGTGAAGACCTTTAGAGGCGTCATCTTTCTGCCCATTTCTGAGTGAATGCTTATCCATTGTGAGCTGCATCCTTCCCAGGACAACAGGGGACCTCAGGTTTTGCTTACTGCGCATCTGGTGAGTGCGCAATTTTATTATTTCATGCACGACTCCAAATCTACGCCTAATTGGGAGTATCTGAGTTACTTTCCTGTTTTATCTATTTGAAGGGCACAATAGAACTTTTAGGCATAATTTTATATTATATCTGGACTTTTTAACTTATGGTCTTATCATTGTACTATTTATACGGTTTTAGTGTTGAGCCTCAGGCATTTATATAATATATATATATATACAGTTGCAAGAAAAAGTATGTGAACCCCTTGGGATTACGTGGAGTTTTGCATGAATTGGGCATAAAATGTGCTCTGAACGTCATCTAAGTCACAACAATAGAAGAACACAGTCTGCTGAACATAATACTACACAAACATTAGATGTTGCCATGGTTTAATTACACATAACATGTAAACATTCACAGTGCAGGGAGGAAAAAGTATGTGAACCTTTGGACTTAATAACTGGTTGACCCTCCTTTGGCAGCAATAACCTCAACCAAACATTTCCTGTAGTTGCAGATCAGACCTGCACAACGATCTGGAGTCATTTTGGACCACTCCTCTTCACAAAACTGTTTTAGTGTAGCAATATTCTTGGGATGTCTAGTGTGAATCGCTCTCTTTAGGTCATGCCACAGCATTTCAATCGGGCTGAGGTCAGGACTCTGACTGGGCCACTCCAGAAGGCGTATTCTGTGCTGTTGCAGCCATTGTTTTGTTGAGTTACTTGTATGCTTTGGGTCATTGTCCTGTTGCATCACCCATCCTCTGCGGAGCTTCAGTTGGCGGACAGATGGTCGTACGTTTTCCTGCAAAATGTTTTGATAAACTCTGGAATTAATTTTCCCATCAATGACAACAATCCGTCCAGGCCCTGAGGCAGCAAAGCAGCCCCAAACCATGATGCTCCCTCCGCCATGTTTCACAGTGGGGATGAGGTTTTGATGTTGGTGTGCTGTGCCTTTTTTTCTCCACACATAGTGTTGTGTGTTCTTGCCAAACAACTCAATCTTGGTTTCATCTGTCCACAGTATATTTTGCCAGTAGTGCTGTGGAACATCCAGGTGCTCTTTTGCAAACTTCAAACGTGCTGCAATATTCTTTTTGGACAGCAATGGCTTCCTCCGTGGTGTCCTCCCATGTACTCCATTCTTGTTTAATGTTTTCCTTATTGTAGATGTGTCAACAAAAATGTTAGCATGTGCCAGAGATTTCTGTAGGTCTTTGGCTGACACTCTAGGATTCTTCTTTACCTCATGCAGCCTTATGCGCTGTGCTCTTGCAGTCATTTTTACAGGACGACCACGCCTAGGGAGAGTAGCGACAGTGCTAAACTTTCTCCATTTGTAGACAGTCTGTCTTACCGTGGACACATGAACATCAAGGCTTTTGGAGATACTTTGGTAACCCTTTCCAGCTTCATGCAAGTCAACAATTCTTGATCGTAGGTCTTCTGAGAGCTCTTTTCTGCGAGGCATGGTTTACATCAGACAGTGCTTCTTGAAACCAGTAAACCCAAAACAGGTGTGTGTTTTTTAAGGGCAGGACAGCTGTCAGCAACACATCCAATATCATCACACTGATTGGAGTCAAGGTTGGCTCACTCCTGGCTCCAATTAGCTCTGGGAAAAGTCATTAAGCTAGGGCCTCACATACTTTTTCCTCCCTGCACTGTGAATGTTTACATGTTATGTGCAATTAAACCATGGCAACATCTAATGTTTGTGTAGTATTATGTTCAGCAGACTGTGTTCTTCTATTGTTGTGACTTAGATGACGTTCAGAGCACATTTTATGCCCAATTCATGCAAAACTCCACGTAATCCCAAGGGGTTCACATACTTTTTCTTGCAACTGTATATGTAATATATATATTAGCGCTGCACTGTATATAATATAGGAGTTTCACTTTTTTAATTAAATTACTGAAATAAATACATTTTTTGATGATATTCTAATTTATTGAGGTGCACCTGTATATGTAAAATGCTGCATAAATTGGCGGCGCTATATAACCTGTAATAATAAAAAAAATAAAATAAAAACACAAACACCATATAACCTCTTATTTACCCTCGGTTTACCCCAATCAGACCTAGTTAACTTCTTCTTCCCCTTCACCCCTTAACTAGTAAATTGCTGCAGATTTTTTGTTCATTTCTGTTTTTAAAAGCATTGACATTTAAACTTTTTTTTTTCAATTTTATTTATTTTGTTTGTGATTTTTTTTTTTTTTTTTTTTTTAATTCTTTTATGCAACATGTTAAATTGAAAAAAAAAAGTAAATTGTGAATATCTTTGCATTGCTTAGTACTAGAATAATTATTTTAGTTTGTTATCTGCATAGGATGTCAGTTAAAACAACTTGAAAAAGGGAAAAAAAAAGTTTTAAAAGAAATAAAATGTGTTCAAAATGTATATGTATTTTAACCCCTTTTGCCAACGTGATACAAATATGCGGCCTCACAGAACTGGGCTTTTTTTCCGTGGGCCCGCATATTTGCGTACCTGTCTTTGTTCTGGGAGTGCACTGCACGACGCGCTCCCAGCGCAAAGACCACAGTGTCCCTGAGAGCACCGGGTCCCATTCAAACGATCGGGACCCGGGACTCCCAATTCTGGGTCACATGATCGCTGTGATAGCCTCTGGTTGGCTACCACAGTGATCAGTCACTGTATAGCCCGGCCCCCTTGTTTTCTTCCTCTCTCTATGAATGGAGGAGAGAGATACATTGTATCATTATATACATCCCATTATACATTGTATGATTATATGCATCCCATTATACATTGTATTGTTATATACATCCTATTATACATTGTATCATTATATACATCCCATTATACATTGTATGATTATATGCATCCCATTATACATTGTATCATTATATGCATCCCATTATACATTGTATCATTATATGCATCCCATTATACATTGTATCATTATATACATTCCATTATACATTGTATCATTATATACATCCCATTATACATTGTATCATCATATATATCCCATTATACATTGTATCATTATATACATCCCATTATACATTGTATCATTATATACATCCCATTAAACATCCCATTATACATTGTATCATTATATCGTTATGTATATCCTATTATACATTGTATCATTATATACATTCCATTATACATTGTAACATTATATATATATATATTCCATTATACATTGTATCATTATATACATCCTATTATACATTGTTTCATTATATACATCCTATTATACATTGTATCATTATATACATTCTATTATACATTGTATCATTATATGCATTCTATTATACATTGTATCATTATATGCATCCCATTATACATTGTATCATTATATACATCCCATTATACATTGTATCATTATATACATCCTATTATACATTGTATCATTATATACATCCCATTATACATTGTATCATTATATACATCCCATTATACATTGTATCATTATATACATCCTATTATACATTGTATCTCTCTAACTCCTGGCATAAAAGGGGAAAAAAAGATAAAGAAATAAATATTAAAAAATTAAAGAAAAAATAAAGAAACAAATACCTAGATCAAGGTTTGATCTAGTTCAGTGCCAGGGTTAGTGTTTGGGTCAAGGTCAGGGTCAAAGGTCAGGATTTAAAACAATTGGTGTCAGTGTGTTTTAGGTAAAAAAAAAAAAAAAGGACAAAAACAAAATGCGCACTATTGTTTCTGGGCTGTACTTCGGGTACAAACAACAAATAACATACACATAGATGGTATCGCTGCGATCGTCAGGAGCTGGAGAATTTATTTTAGGTTGTTCTTTGGTGGTAGGTTATGGTAGTAACAAGAAACACACAGCTAAGTTAAAAAAAATATATATTTTTTTTACTATTTTGGGTTTTCCTTTGATAATAAAAAAAAAAAAATCAAGGGATATCCATTACCATTTACCACCAAATTAAAGCCCAATTTGTCCTGAAAAAAAAACAAAACAAAACGTGGTATGATTCACCCAGATGTGCAAAGTCGTTGTGATGATATCTACGGTTTTACTAACACATGTCAACATTGCAAAATTGTGCTTAGGTGTGACGATCTGTTTTACCCTCAGGTGTGAAGGGGTTAACTAACCCTCGGTTTGCTCTTTTCAGCATTAATTAAAGAACATGTAACATTCAGAAAATAAATAAATAAATAAAAATATTATTTTGTAAATAACTTTGCATTGCTTTATTCCAGAATCATACTTTTGTTGTCATTTTAAACAGCAAATGTTACTGACTCCATCAAAAGAGATACTTTTTATCTACAATATTTTTAAAGGCTCCATTCACACACGTCGTGTCTTTTGGATATTTATTTATATCCTTTGCAGCCATCCAAGAATATATTTAAATTACAGCGTTTAGTTAAAAAAAAAATCTTACGTCACCCCTTATGCCGGCCATAGATGGTTTGAAAATCGGCCAATTTTCGCACTGTTAGTGGGTTAATTGGTCGGCCGGTTTTCGGGTTTTTTGCACTTTTATGCAGGCCATAGACGGATGGAATCAGGGGTGGACTGACCATTTGGAAACTCAGGCGCTGCCTGAGGGCCCGGGGTCAGTAGGGGGCCTCATGAGATGCCCCTGGTACTTTTTTCATAGGCTTTTTTGAGTTTGGACAAGGACACAGGGGCCCCATGATCCCCTATTGCCCGGGGGCCCCATGAGTTGTCAGTCTGCCCCTGGGTCGAACATCGGCCGATTTTTCGAACAATAAACAAAAAATTGGTCGTTCGTTAAGCCGACGTTACCACCAACCAGGGGCGGACTGACAACTCATGGGGCCCCCTCTCGATTCAGTGATGTGCACGGAAGCATTGGGTCTCCCTCTCCTAGGCTTCCACTGCTGTCAATCACAGCCAGTGAGGAGAGACTAGGGGGTGGGGCAAAAACGTAGCTCTATGGGTCTTATGGACAGGGGCGGACTGACAACTCATGGGGCCCCCGGGCAATAGGGGATCATGGGGCCCCTGTGTCCTTGTCCAAACTCAAAAAAGCCTATGAAAAAAGTACCAGGAGCATCTCATGGGGCCTTGTACTGACCCCGGGCCCTTGGGCAGCGCCCGAGTTTCCAAATGGTCAGTCTGCCCCTGCCATCAACGATTACAAAAATCGGCCAACTAAATCATAAAGTTCACCCTCTATAACAGCCAAACTTCTGTTCCTTGCAGGTCACGGCTCATGCGTAAATTTTTTTTCATTAAAACGATCGTCCGATTTGGCCATCATTGCCGCAAAAATCGTCCATTTTCTGCAAATTTTCCAACATGACCGATAATCTAAAAGTGCAAAAAACCAGAAAACCGGACGACCAATTAACCCACTAACAGTGCGAAAATCGGCTGATTTTCAAACCGTCTATGGCCGGCATTAGATTATCGGTCATGTTGGAAAATTTGCGGAAAACTGGCAATTTTCACGGCAATGATGGCCAAATCGGACGATCGTTTTAGCGGAAAAAAAATTACGCATGAGCCGTGACCTGGAAGGAACAGAAATTTGGCTGCTATATGGGGTGAACTTTATGATTTAGTCGGTCGATTTTTGTAATTGTTGGTGGCAGGGGCGGACTGACCATTTGGAAACTCAGGCACTGCCCGAGGGCCCGGGTCAGTATGGGGCCCCATGAGATGCTCCTGGTACCTTTTTTCATAGGCTTTTTTGAGTTTGGGCAAGGACACAGGGGCCCCATGATCCCCTATTGCCCGGGGGCCCCATGAGTTGTCAGTCCGCCCCTGGTTGGTGGTAATGTCAGCTTAATGAATGACCGATTTTTCGTTTATCCTTCGAGAAATCGTCCGATGTTCAACCCGTCTATGACCTCCATTACACTTTATACAGACGATACAAAAAAATTTTTTTGGCTGGAGTTGGGCGAGGTAATCCCCACCACCCCTCCCCCTCTTATTGCAGCTTCTCTCACATGACAACGGAGAGTCATGGTCGGAGTTCCTCTTTAAGACAGAGCAGAAAGTCATTGAACGTGTGTTTGAAATCCAATCCCCCCCTCCCCCCCCCCCAGTATAAATGCGATCCCTTCCTGCTCCTCAGTAATGTAGTGGCGGCACAGGCGGCTCGGAATCAGCGCTCGATCAATAATACATGAAAGAAAACATTGGCGGTATGATAATAACCATTTATTGGGCCTCCCGCTGAGATCCTCCTGACATGGAGCGTCCATTGCGTGCGCACCTCTGAGGTACGAGCCTCTGCCATAAATTACCCAGAATTACGCCCAACGCCGTGCGACACGATCTCCTAATAGGAAAATCGTTCACAAAAACAATTTATTTTATTACAGGTACTTTTATAGCAGGGCGTACAATCTAAGGTCCCTAACCCTCAAGGGGGGTACAATCAAAGGTCCCTAACCCTCAAGAGGCGTACAATCTAAGATCCCTCACCCTCAAGGACCGTACAATCTAAGGTCCCTCACCCTCAAGGGGCGTACAATCTAAGATCCCTCACCCTCAAGGACCGTACAATCTAAGGTCCCTCACCCTCAAGGGGCGTACAATCTAAGGTCCCTAACCCTCAAGAGGCGTACAATCTAAGATCCCTCACCCTCAAGGACCGTACAATCTAAGGTCCCTAACCCTCAAGGGGCGTACAATCTAAGGTCCCTCACCCTCAAGGGGCGTACAATCTAAGGTCCCTAACCCTCAAGGGGCGTACAATCTAAGATCCCTCACCCTCAAGGACCGTACAATCTAAGGTCCCTCACCCTCAAGGGGCGTACAATCTAAGGTCCCTCACCCTCAAGGGGCGTACAATCTAAGGTCCCTAACCCTCAAGGACCGTACAATCTAAGGTCCCTAACCCTCAAGGACCGTACAATCTAAGGTCCCTAACCCTCAAGGGGCGTACAATCTAAGGTCCCTCACCCTCAAGGGGCGTACAATCTAAGGTCCCTAACCCTCAAGGGGCGTACAATCTAAGGTCCCTAACCCTCAAGGGGTGTACAATCTAAGGTCCCTCACCCTCAAGGACCGTACAATCTAAGGTCCCTCACCCTCAAGGGGCGTACAATCTAAGGTCCCTCACCCTCAAGGGGTGTACAATCTAAGGTCCCTCACCCTCAAGGGGTGTACAATCTAAGGTCCCTCACCCTCAAGGACCGTACAATCTAAGGTCCCTCACCCTTAAAGGGGCGTACAATCTAAGGTCCCCAACCCTCAAGGGGCGTACAATCTAAGGTCCCTCACCCTCAAGGGTCGTACAATCTAAGGTCCCTAACCCTCAAGGGGCGTACAATCTAAGGTCCCTTACCCTTAAAGGGGCGTACAATCTAAGGTCTCTAACCCTCAAGGGGCGTACAATCTAAGGTCCCTAACCCTCAAGGGGCGTACAATCTAAGGTCCCCAACCCTCAAGGGGCGTACAATCTAAGGTCCCTCACCCTCAAGAGTCGTACAATCTAAGGTCCCTAACCCTCAAGGGGCGTACAATCTAAGGTCCCTAACCCTCAAGGGGCGTACAATCTAAGGTCCCCCCCTCAAGGGGTGTACAATCTAAGGTCCCTAACCCTCAAGGGGTGTACAATCTAAGGTCCCTAACTCACATTAATACATACACATACTAGGGCCAATTCACCGACCAGCATGTCTTTGGAGTGTGGGAGGAAACCAGAGTACCCGGAGGAAACCCACACAGGGAAAACATACAAACTCCAGTCAGGTGGTGCCATGGTTGGGACTTGAACCAACAACCCTAGTACTGCTAGGCAGAAATGCTAACCATTGACCCACTCTGCTGCCCTGTAGCCAATGCATAGCGATCACTGGAATCTTTTATAAGATTTTGGGTTGGTTCACACTATAGAAGTGCAGTCCAAATAAAAAAATGAGTGCGCTGTACACTAAAAAATCATAAACAATAATAATCAAATACTGCTGAATAAAAAATGTGCATAAATTAATTGAAATTATATAAGTCCACATTCATATATTAAATAACTAAAAATCCCAAAATCCAATAACACGGTGCTGTGCGCTAAAGAAATCCTCCAACGGAAAGTGCATAGGTGTCCACAAATGCTTGACACAAAAAAAAAAATCAGCCTCTTACCAGACACTTTGATCTCCAATCAAGAGATCAAACGAGCAGATGGTGTTCAGATCCCGCACTGACACCCTAGTTAAGTATAATAGTGATAATAAGTGAATAGGAGATGAATGGATGACTGCAGGTTCACTTGAAGGAATCCATCACAGCAGACAGCTCTCCACATCATGCAAGGAAAGGTGTAAAACAGAAGAAAACTCCATAGTGCGACCCGATAAACCAGAAAAGAATTTATTAACCATTAGCCGCCCGGCCTATGTCCGTTTGGTGGCCGCAAAAGTGCTGTAGATTTCCGGGGTATACGCCATTTGGCGTCCTCCCGCGCATGCGCAGTTCGCGCGGTTGCAGAGCCGCGCAGCGGCGCAATCTGTCACCGGCCGTGTACCTCGGACACGGCCGATGACAGATCTGAGTACCGGCCTCCATTGCCGGTACCATGTGACCTGCTGTGACCAATCACAGCAGGTCACATGACAGTTGTATACAATGGATGGCTTCATTCATGCCATCCATTGTATACTAGTGTCTAGCTGTGAATGGTCACAGCAGGTCACATGCACATGTCATGTGATTAGCTGTGGCCAAATCACAACAAAAAAAAAAAAAACCCTGAATGAATCGATGTCATTCAGGTAAATGCTTGCTTATAGCAAAGTAATTCTTTGTTATAAGCAAATTGTGTAAAAAAAAAAAAAAAAGATCACTTCCCCAAAGTAGTACAATGTTACTATGGTAACATTGTACTACTTTGGTCATAGCGAAATATGAAAAAAAATATTAAAAAAAATAAAAAAAATGTAATAAAAAATTAAAAATAATTAAAAAAAAAAAAAAAATATATATATATATATATATTTTTTTTTTTCATACTGTCACCAGTCAGTGTCCCTGATCACCGCCATGCCAGTTATATGATGACGCTGTACTGCACTGGTGACCGTATGTAAAAAAAAAAAAATAGTGAAAATTAATTTAACTCGCCATGCCTCTTATGAAGTACGTCGGACTGTCAAAAAGGGGTCATTTGGGGGATATCTGTACTGTCCTGACATTTGGGGGATATCTGTACTGTCCTGACATTTGGGGGATATCTGTACAGTTCTGACATTTGGGGGATATCTGTACCGTCCTGACATTTGGGGATATCTGTACCGTCCTGACATTTGGGGGATATCTGTACTATCCTGACATTTGGGGGATATCTGTACCGTTCTGACATTTGGGGGATATCTGTACTGTTCTGACATTTGGGGGATATCTGTACTGTTCTGACATTTGGGGGGATATCTGTACTATCCTGACATTTGGGGGATATCTGTCCTGTCCTGACATTTGGGGGATATCTGTACTGTTCTGACATTTGGGGGATATCTGTACTGTCCTGACATTTGGGGGATATCTGTACAGTTCTGACATTTGGGGGATATCTGTACCGTCCTGACATTTGGGGATATCTGTACCGTCCTGACATTTGGGGGATATCTGTACCGTCCTGACATTTGGGGGATATCTGTACCGTCCTGACATTTGGGGGATATCTGTACCGTCCTGACATTTGGGGATATCTGTACCGTCCTGACATTTGGGGGGATATCTGTACTATCCTGACATTTGGGGGATATCTGTACTGTTCTGACATTTGGGGGATATCTGTACCGTTCTGACATTTGGGGGGATATCTGTACTGTCCTGACATTTGGGGGATATCTGTACTGTTCTGACATTTGGGGGGATATCTGTACTGTCCTGACATTTGGGGGATATCTGTCCTGTCCTGACATTTGGGGGATATCTGTACTGTTCTGACATTTGGGGGATATCTGTACTGTCCTGACATTTGGGGGATATCTGTACAGTTCTGACATTTGGGGGATATCTGTACCGTCCTGACATTTGGGGATATCTGTACTGTTCTGACATTTGGGGGATATCTGTCCTGTCCTGACATTTGGGGGATATCTGTACCGTCCTGACATTTGGGGGATATCTGTACCGTCCTGACATTTGGGGGATATCTGTACTGTCCTGACATTTGGGGATATCTGTACCGTCCTGACATTTGGGGGGATATCTGTACCATCCTGACATTTGGGGGATATCTGTACTGTTCTGACATTTGGGGGATATCTGTACCGTTCTGACATTTGGGGGGATATCTGTACTATCCTGACATTTGGGGGATATCTGTACTGTTCTGACATTTGGGGGATATCTGTACTGTTCTGACATTTGGGGGGATATCTGTACTATCCTGACATTTGGGGGATATCTGTACTGTTCTGACATTTGGGGGGATATCTGTACTGTTCTGACATTTGGGGGGATATCTGTACTATCCTGACATTTGGGGGATATCTGTCCTGTCCTGACATTTGAGGGATATCTGTACTGTTCTGACATTTGGGGGATATCTGTACTATTCTGACATTTGGGGGGATATCTGTACTATTCTGACATTTGGGGGGATATCTGTACTGTGCTGACATTTGGGGGATATCTGTACAGTCCTGACATTTGGGGGATATCTGTACTGTCCTGACATTTGGGGGATATCTGTCCTGTCCTGACATTTGGGGGATATCTGTACTGTTCTGACATTTGGGGGATATCTGTCCTGTCCTGACATTTGGGGGATATCTGTACTGTTCTGACATTTGGGGGATATCTGTACTGTCCTGACATTTGGGGGATATCTGTACTGTCCTGACATTTGGGGGATATCTGTCCTGTCCTGACATTTGGGGGATATCTGTACTGTTCTGACATTTGGGGGATATCTGTCCTGTCCTGACATTTGGGGGATATCTGTACTGTTCTGACATTTGGGGGATATCTGTACTGTCCTGACATTTGGGGGATATCTGTCCTGTCCTGACATTTGGGGGATATCTGTACTGTCCTGACATTTGGGGGATATCTCTACTGTCCTGACATTTGGGGGATATCTGTACAGTTCTGACATTTGGGGGATATCTGTACAGTTCTGACATTTTGGGGATATCTGTACTGTTCTGACATTCTTGGACCTCAAGAAATTAGATTGGCTGTCAGTACTTCAGGATTGATCAATAATCAGATCTATACCATAGTTTGTGAACTCTATAACTTTGCTACAAACTAAATAATACATCCTAATTTGGGTTATTTTCAGCAAAGACATGTAGCAGAATACATCTCGGCCTAAATTTATGAAGAACAATTATTTATTTGCAAACTTTTATAACAGAAACAAAGAAAAACTTGTTTTTTGTTAATTTAGCAAAAAATAAAAACCCCAGCGGTGATTAAATACCACCAAAAGAAAGCTTTAGTTGTGTGAAGAAAATGATAACATTTTAGTTTGGGTACAATGTTGTATGACCGCGCAATTGTCATTCAAAGTGTGAGAGCGCTGAAACCTGAAAACTGGCCTGAGCAGGGAGGGGGAAAATTGCCCGGTATTGAATTGGTTAAAGTATTGCACTTTTTTTGACGCTTTCCGGTGCATTTTTGCTGTGTTTTTGCTGCGTTCCAGTTTCTTATTTTTATACATTCCAGTTCATTTTTCCCCCTCTCTTTTTCTTCCATTTAAATAGGGACATGTGCATTCCAGTGCATTTTTGATGCGTTCTGGTGCGTTTTTAATGTGTTTTACCGCATTCCAGTACAGTTCTGTGCAAAAACAATGCAGCCTTTTCTACTTTTTTTTTCTGCAACCGGAACGCACTGGAACTGCAAGCATCGGTGTGAACTATGACATTTGCCACCATATCACCTACTTTCTGTGCGTTTATGGATGCAGAAAAAAAAAGTAACTGAAATGCATGGAGTGTGAAGTGGCCCTTAAAGCAGAGCTCCACCCAAAAGGGAAGTTCCGTTTTAAGGCTTTGTCCCCCGCTCTCCATTAAGGATTGGCACCTTTGGACAGCGGGAGGGGGGGGCACCGGAATTTGACAGGTACCTACTCCCACTTCCGCTGTGATTGCCTAGGACCTGAGAGCCGCAGGACTACAAGTTCCACCATGCCTTTGCAAGTCTGTAACTGTCAGTTTTGTAATCTTTGCAATGCCTCATGGGAAATGTAGTTCCACAACAGCTAGAGAGCTGCAGGTTGCCTACCCCTGGCCTAGGCGATCAGAAGTGGAAGTCGCCCTCCCCCCTCCCTCCCCGCAGTCTTCTGAAACACGTGACAGGTCCCAGAAGACTACGGGGCCATTCACAAAGCGCAGCTCTTCTCGCACGTGTGCAGTGGGTACCCGAGTGCCCACACTAAAGATGGCTGCGACGGGGAGAGAAGACGGCCGGTGAAACCAGCCATAGTGAGGACACTGCTGTACCGAGGGATAGGTAAGTGGCTGTATTTTAAAAGTCCGCAGCTACAGTTTTTGTAGCTGCTGACCTTTATTTTTTTTTTCAGGCAGAACTCCGCTTTAATGTGGTAAAACAATTTCACACGTCATCCCGTAAGCCTTCCATTCCAGTCTTGCCCAGTTGTACCACCTCCTCTCCTGGACTGAAATGGCTGATTTCACTGCCCTATAGTGATAATGTACTGCTCCGGGGAAGTGATCATTTTTTTCCACTAGGATTAATGAATTTCATTTTTTTTTAGTGGTATCCATTCATTCATTGGGGTTGACTTACTAAAACTGGAGAGTGCAAAATCTGGTGCAGCTGTGTATGGGAGCCACTATTGGTCACACTGACATCAATGATGGGGCACTATTCCTCCCATTGACACCAATGATGGGGCACTATTCCTCCCATTGACATCAATGATGGGGCACTATTCCTCCCACTGATACCAATGATGGGGCACTATTCCTCCCACTGATACCAATGATGGGGCACTATTCCTCCCACTGACACCAATGATGGGGCACTATTCCTCCCATTGACACCAATGATGGGGCACTATTCCTCCCATTGACACCAATGATGGGGCACTATTCCTCCCATTGACATCAATGATGGGGCACTATTCCTCCCACTGATACCAATGATGGGGCACTATTCCTCCCACTGATACCAATGATGGGGCACTATTCCTCCCACTGACACCAATGATGGGGCACTATTCCTCCCACTGACACCAATGATGGGGCACTATTCCTCCCACTGACACCAATGATGGGGCACTATTCCTCCCACTGATACCAATGATGGGGCACTATTCCTCCCACTGACACCAATGATGGGGTACTATTCCTCCCACTGATACCAATGATGGGGCACTATTCCTCCCACTGACACCAATGATGGGGCACTATTCCTCCCACTGACACCAATGATGGGACACTATTCCTCCCACTGACACCAATGATGGGGCACTATTCCTCTTACTGATACCAATGATGGGGCACTATTCCTCCCACTGATACCAATGATGGGGCACTATTCCTCCCACTGATACCAATGATGGGGCACTATTCCTCCCACTGATACCAATGATGGGGCACTATTCATCCAACTGACACCAATGATGGGGCACTATTCCTCCCACTGACACCAATGATGGGGCACTATTCCTCCCACTGACACCAATGATGGGGCACTATTCCTCCAACTGACACCAATGATGGGGCACTATTCCTCCCACTGACACCAATGATGGGGCACTATTCCTCCCACTGATACCAATGATGGGGCACTATTCCTCCCACTGACACCAATGATGGGGCACTATTCCTCCCACTGACACCAATGATGGGGTACTATTCATCCCACTGACACTGATGATGGGACACTATTCCTCCCACTGACACCAATGATGGGGCACTATTCCTCCCACTGACACCAATGATGGGGCACTATTCCTCCCACTGACACCAATGATGGGGCACTATTCCTCCCACTGATACCAATGATGGGGTACTATTCCTCCCACTGACACCAATGATGGGGCACTATTCCTCCCACTGACACCAATGATGGGGCACTATTCCTCCCACTGACACCAATGATGGGGCACTATTCCTCCCACTGACATCAATGATGGGGCACTATTCCTCCCACTGACACCAATGATGGGGCACTATTCCTCCCACTGACATCAATGATGGGGCACTATTCCTCCCACTGACATCAATGATGGGGCATTATTCCACCAATATCGCAATACCTCCCCCTAATACCAAAGATGGGGCACTATTTACTCCCACTGGCAGTAAACCGGCCCTTCGGATACAAAGCTTGGAGACCCCTGGTCTATAGGGAAGCAGTAAAATGTTTTTCTTCGGTACATGTCCCTCAGTAACCTCCCAGCTCCCCATGTCCTTTTTTCAAACGACCAGGAAAAAAAATGCCAGTTTTGCGCCCTATAGACTTCTGAGGTCCTCCGTTGAGTTTGCAATTCTCGGATTTCCCTGTGGGATAGCAAAACGCAGCAAACGCCAACCCCGAGCAGATCCAGTCCTCTTTACTTCCATGAAGGTGGTTATATAAGTGGCTGAAATAACACATTGTGTGCAAATCCCAATAAACAGCGGCAAACAAGAGAGCGCAGAGCTCCCTCGGATAGCACGTGCCGAATGTTCTTCCCTTAAAGGGCGATTTCGGCAGATTCCTCTTCCCCGGCTGACATTGTTGCAGTGACTTATTGAACTGTTCAGCTCATCCGCGGTAACGCTGCAGTGTATTCATTTCAATAAAACTGTCAGAATGCAGACTATATTCGGAGCCTAATAATATGTTATGAATGCATACTGGTAACATTTGTATCGGATCGTGCTGAGGAGGGAAAAATATGTTTTCCAGAGAAAACTCACTTACAGCAGATGTCGATGTAAAAGCCTGTTATGGTTGTATTTCTTCTGCGTGCGACTGTCCTGCTGCGAATTGCTATTTCTGCAAAATAAAGATCATTTTGCAAAACATGAAGTATGTACTGCTAGATGGAATTAAAGCAGACCTCCGCCATGACGCAAAATGTCTCACTGGAAGGGGCCGAGGAAAAATGACTTGTAGACGCCACATGTCCTCGGTCATCCTATTGAGCAGAACTGAACGTGGTTCTAAAGCCAGTTTTTGGGGTTTTTTTATTTCAATGCATTCCCTGTAGCCCACAGCACCTGGTCCACTAGCCCACGGAAGCTGGTTGATTAGCCCAGAGCACCTAGTCTGCATACACAGGTCCACCACATCTACTGGGCAAGCCCACAGGACCTGATCTACAAAGCTTACAGCACCTGGTCTACAAGTCCACCACATCTGCTTGGCAAGCCCACAGGACCTGATCTACAAAGCTCACAGCACCTGATCTACAAGTCCACCACACATGGTCTGCATACACAAGTCCACCACACCTGGTTCTCTAGGCCACAGCACCTGGTCCTCATCTCACATTAATTGGTCTGCAAGGCACAGCACCTAATCCTGGTTCACTAGCTCAGAGCACCTAGTCTGAATACACAGGTCCACCACATCTGCTTGGCTAGCCCACAGGACCTGATCTACAACGCTCACAGCACCTGGTCTACAAGTCCACAGCACCTGGTCTGCATACACAAGTCCACCACAAGTCCACCACATCTGCTCGGCTAGCCCACAGGACCTGATCTACAAAGCTTACAGCACCTGGTCTACAAGTCCACCACACCTAGTATGCATACACAAGTCCACCACACCTGGTTCTCTAGGCCACAGCACCTGGTCCTCATCTCACATTACCTGGTCTGCAATGCACAGCACCTAAACTGCTAGCCCACAGCATCTGGTTGACTAGCCCACAGCACCTGGTCTGCATACACAGGTCCACCACATCTGCTTGGCTAGCCCACAGGACCTCATCTACAAAGCTACAGCACCTGGTCTACAAGTCCACCACACCTAGTATGCTTACACAAGTCCACCACACCTGGTTCTCTAGGCCACAGCACCTGGTCCTCATCTCACATTACCTGGTCTGCAATGCACAGCACCTAAACTGCTAGCCCACAGCACCTGGTTGACTAGCCCAGAGCACCTAGTCTAAATACTCAGGTCCACCGCATCTGCTTGGCAAGCCCACGGGACCTGATCTACAAAGCTTACAGCACCTGGTCTACAAGTCCACAGCACCTGGTCTGCATACACAGGTCCACCACATCTGCTTGGCAAGCCCACAGGATCTGATCTACAAAGCTCACAGCACCTGGTCTACAAGTCCACCACACCTGGTTCTCTAGGCCAGAGCATCTGGTGCTCAGATCACATCACCTGGTCTGTATCGCACAGCAACTAATCTGCTAGCCTACAGCATCTGGTTGACTAGCCCAGAGCACCTAGTCTGAATACACAGGTCCGCCGCATCTGCTTGGCTAGCCCACAGGATCTGATCTACAAAGCTCACAGCACCTGGTCTACAAGTCCACAGCACCTGGTCTGCATACACAAGTCCACCACACCTGGTTCTCTAGGCTACAGCACCTGGTCCTCAGCTCACATCACCTGGTCTGCAACCCACAACACCTAATCCGCTAGCCCACAGCACCTGGTTTACAAGTCCACAGCACCTGGTTACATAGTTAGTCTGGCTGAAAAAAGACAAAGGTCTTTCCAGTTCAACCATAGAAAAATAAAAGTTATAATCCAACACCCACAGTTGATCCAGAGGAAGGCAAAAAAATACAAAAAACAGCAAAGCATGATACAATTTGCTCCTGCTGGGAAAAAAATTCCTTCCTGATCCCCCGAGAGGCAATCAGATATTCCCTGGATCAACTTTACCTATAAATGTTATATCCAGTTATATTCTGTGTATCTAAGAAACAATCCAGGCCTTTTTTGAAGCAATCCACTGAGTTGGCCACAACCAACTCTGGAGGGAGTCTATTCCACATTTTCACAGCTCTTACTGTGAAGAAACCTTTTCGTGTTTGGAGATTACATTTCTTTTCCTCCAGATGTAAAGAGCGCCCCCTTGTCCTCTGTGATGTCCTCAGGGTGAATATCTCTACACCGAGTTCACTATATGAACCATTGACTGCATACACAAGTCCACCACACCAGGTTTTCTAGGCCACAGCACCTGATCCTCAGCTCACATCATCTGGTCTGCATCCTACAGCACCTAATCCGGTAGCACCTGGTTGACTAGCCCAGAGCACCTAGTCTGCATACACAGGTCCACCGAATCTTCCTGGCTAGCCCACAGGACCTGATCTACAAAGCTCACAGCACCCGGTATACAAGTCCACAGCACCCAATCTGCATACACGGGTCTACCATATCTGGTTGTCTAGCCCACAGCACCTGGTCTGCAACCCACAGCACTTGGTCGCCTAGCCAACAGAACCTGGTCTGCATACACAAGTCTACTACATCTGGTTGTCTAGCCCACAACACATGGTCTGCATACACAAGTCCACCACACCCGGTTCTCTAGGCCACAGCACCTGGTCCCCAGCTCACATTACCTGGTCTGCAACCCACAGCACCTAAACTGCTAGCCCACAGCACCTGGTCCCCAGCTCACATTACCTGGTCTGCAACCCACAGCACTTAATCCGCTAGCCCACAGCACCTGGTCTGCGAGTGTATTGGTCTGCATACACAAGTCCACCATATCTGGTTGTCTAGCCCTCAGCACCTGGTCTGCAACCCACAGCACTTGGTCGGCTAACCAACAGAACCTGGTCTGCATACACAGGAACAACAGTCCTTGCTGCTATTACGAACAAGTCCTAAAAAAGCAGTTCTGAAAGGACAGGAATAGGGGTCAAGATTAAAAGTAACATACACACACATACATTAAAGCACACACATACAAATGCATATATACACACAAGCACATGTACATGTACATACAGACACATGTACACACACAAACACATGAACGCACACACAGACACAAGTACATACACACACGCGAACAAACACACACATACATACACACAGATGTACACACACGCACACATACAGACACAAGTACACACACATGTAACATGTACACACATGAACACACACACAGACACAAGTACATATACACACACACACGAACAAACACACACATACAAATGCATATACACACACAAACACATGTACATACAAACACATGTACACACATACACACACGTACACACACATACACATGTACACACACGTACACACACATACACATGTACACACATACAGACACATGAACACGCACACAGACGCAAGTACATATAGACACAAATGAACAAACACACACATACAAATGCATATACACACACAAACACATGTACATACAAACACATGTACACACACACACATGTACACACACACAAACGCAAGTACATATACACACACACGAACAAACACATACATACAAATGCATATACACACAGAAACACATGTACATACAAACACATGTACACACATACACATGTACACACACAGACACATGAACACACACAGACACATGAACACACACACAGACGCAAGTACATATACACACACACGAACAAACACACACATACAAATGAATATACACACACAAACACATGTACATACAAACACATGTACACACACACACATATACTGACACATTTACATGCACATGTACACATACACACATACATACAAACACATGTACACACACACATAAACACTGACACATTTACACACACATGTACACAAATACACATACAGACACATGTACACACAGACACAAGTACATACACAAACACGTACATACAAACATGTACACACACATACACATGTACACACACACACATACAGACACATGTACACACACACACATATACACTGACACATTTACACCCACATGTACACAAATACACGTACAGCCACATGCACACACACAGACACAAGTACATACACACACACATACATACAAACATGTACACACACACACATACACATGTACACACATACAGACACATGCACACACACATACACACACATATACACTGACACATTTACACACACACACAGACAGAGGTTCTCACACAAACACACATACAAACACATGTATACAGCTCTAAAAAAGTATTTGACACAGCTGGCCAGTTTAAACATGTACTGCAATGTATGTGAACTAAAAATATCCCTGTTTTGTGGAATGTTTGGGTGTATAGCAGTGTGCAGAGGATATATCCATACGTTTTAATGTTAACATTTGGTCACACCCCTTTAGCACCTGATGGGTTATCTATATGTATAAGCTATTGGGGTTTAAACACAAGTATATCTTATTTCTATTGCATGGTGCAGGTCAGTAACCAGACCTGCACCTGTAGCTCTCCTACAACTTGTGTAAAATTGCCCCATAGTGGCACTATATCCACCGGGGCATTCACAGTTTGCAGAGTAGAGTAGGGACTGGTCAGAGAGGGGTTGCTTTGACACAGTTGGCCAGTTTAAACATGTATTGCAATGTATGTGGACTAAAAATCCCTGTTTTTGTGCAAAATGTGAGTGTATAGCAGCGTGCAGAGGTTATATCCATGATTTTTATTGTTAACATTTGGTCACACCCCTTTAGCACCTGATGGGATATATATGTATACGCTATTGGGATTTAAACACAGGTATTTCTTATTTCTATTGTATGGTCCAGGTCAGTGACCAGAGCTGCACCTGCAGCTCTCCTACAACTTGTGTCTATTTGCACTATATTGGCGGTATATCAGCTCGAGCGTTTGCATTTTGCCGAGTAGAGTAGGGACTGGACAGATAGGGATTACTTTGATGCAGCTGACCAGCTTGACCATGTATTGCAATATATGCAAAATAAAAATCCCTGTTTTGTGGAAAGTTTGGGTGTATAGCAGTGTGCAGAGGATATATCCATAAATTTTAATGTTAACATTTGGTCACACCCCTTTAGCACCTGATGGGTTATCTATATGTATAAGCTATTGGGGTTTAAACACAAGTATATCTTATTTCTATTGCATGGTGCAGGTCAGTAACCAGACCTGCACCTGTAGCTCTCCTACAACTTGTGTAAAATTGCCCCATAGTGGCACTATATCCACCGGGGCATTCACAGTTTGCAGAGTAGAGTAGGGACTGGTCAGAGAGGGGTTGCTTTGACACAGTTGGCCAGTTTAAACATGTATTGCAATGTATGTGGACTAAAAATCCCTGTTTTTGTGCAAAATGTGAGTGTATAGCAGTGTGCAGAGGTTATATCCATGATTTTTATTGTTAACATTTGGTGACACCCCTTTAGATCCTGATGGGATATATATGTATACGCTATTGGGATTTAAACACAGGGATTTCTTATTTCTATTGTATGGTCCAGGTCAGTGACCAGAGCTGCACCTGTAGCTCTCCTACAACTTGTGTCTATTTGCACTATATTGGCAGTAAAGCCACTGGAGCGTTTGCATTTTGCCGAGTAGAGTGGGGACTGGACAGATAGGGATTACTTGGATGCAGCTGGCCAGCTTGAACATGTATTGCAATATATGCAAAATAAAAATCCATGTTTTTGCACAAAGTTTGCTAGACAGGGTGTGTAACAATGTGCAGAGGATTCATCCAGATTTTTTTTTTTGGGGGAGGGAGGGTGTTGGGGAGTGGGCTGAATTTTTAGTGACAGATTTACTGTAAATGAACCATGTGTGTTTTTGTAAAGGATCTGGTAGGAAACAGATAAAATGATATTGTATACAAGCTGCTCCTGAGCAGAGCTGCGGAAGGACAGAGGGGATTTGACAGCCCCTAGGTGAAGAGGGATGTTGTACATGTTCCAGATGAAGTAATGAAGAATCAGAAAGCAAACGAGCAAAGAGTGGGAATTGCCGGTGTCTAGCCTGGTTCCAGCCCGCTTTTACTAATTAGCCTTAATAGTTCATATTGTTCTGAGTACACTAAATAATTAGCATTCAAATATCGCCACAGCGCCTGGAAGAGGCTGCAGCTGAAATCTGAATTCTTCACAGCGATCGCAAGACAAAACGTATTAATAACTTCTCAACTAATTTGCTGTTCTAAGCAGATAATATCCCGCTCACAGCAAAACTTTCCAGACTTAATTTGATCTAAATTAATTGAAAGTTTATTTTTGAACATTTGTCAACCAGCAATCGCACGTCTGCTTACAGCAACAACATGGATCGCAGGAGCAACTAGTGGTTTGTTTTCTGATTACAGTACCCAGTCATTAAATATCATGTATGTCCTGAAATCCTAATGTTATCCCAGAAGTCGTTTTCGATCTGGAAATAAGGTGACAGCGTGTGTCAGTGGAGGAGGAAGCAGTGCTGGATCACTAAGCTATGTACAGTATATGATGCCAGAAATAGTGTACGATGGTATAAAGCAGGGGTGCTCAACCTGTTGAAGAGCGAGGGCCACTTAAGTGATTTTATCATGGAGCTCAATGAGCTATGGGGTTTTACTGCCCCCCAAACAGCAAACGTAAACGAGCCCTTACTGTCCTGAGCCCCCTATAAGGCTGCTATCTGTCCTGAGCCCCTTACTGCCTTGAGCCCCCTATAAGGCTGCTATCTGTTCTGAGCCCCTTACTGCCCTGAGCCCCCTATAAGGCTGCTATCTGTCCTGAGCCCCTTACTGTCCTGAGCCCCCTATAAGGCTGCTATCTGTCCTGAGCCCCTTACTGTCCTGAGCCCCCGATAAGGCTGCTATCTGTCCTGAGCCCCTTACTGCCTTGAACCCCCTATAAGGCTGCTATCTGTCCTGAGCCCCTTACTGCCTTGAGCCCCCTATAAGGCTGCTATCTGTTCTGAGCCCCTTACTGTCCTGAGCCCCCTATAAGGCTGCTGTCTGTCCTGAGCCCCTTACTGTCCTCAGCCCCCTTAAAGGCTGCTATCTGTCCTGAGCCCCTTACTGTCCTGAGCCCCCTATAAGGCTGCTGTCTGTCCTGAGCCCCTTACTGCCCTGAGCCCCCTAAAAGGCTGCTATCTGTGCTGAGCCCCTTACTGCCCTGAGCCCCCTATAAGACTGCTATCTGTCCTGAGCCCTTTACTGTCCTGAGCCCCCTATAAGACTGCTGTCTGTCCTGAGCCCCTTACTGTCCTGAGCCCCCTATAAGGCTGCTATCTGTCCTGAGCCCCTTACTGTCCTGAGCCCCCTACTGCCCTGAGCCCCCTATAAGGCTGCTATCTGTCCTGAGCCCCTTACTGTCCTGAGCCCCCTATAAGGCTGCTATCTGTCCTGAGCCCCTTACTGTCCTGAGACCCCTACTGCCCTGAGCCCCCTATAAGGCTGCTATCTGTCCTGAGCCCCTTACTGTCCTGAGCCCCCTATAAGGCTGCTATCTGTCCTGAGCCCCTTACTGTCCTGAGCCCCCTATAAGGCTGCTATCTGTCCTGAGCCCCTTACTGTCCTGAGCCCCCGATAAGGCTGCTATCTGTCCTGAGCCCCTTACTGTCCTGAGCCCCCTAAAAAGCTGCTATCTGTCCTGAGCCCCTTACTGTCCTGAGCCCCCTATAAGGCTGCTATCTGTCCTGAGCCCCCTATAAGGCTGCTATCTGTCCTGAGCCCCTTACTGTCCTGAGACCCCCATAAGGCTGCTATCTGTCCTGAGCCCCTTACTGTCCTGAGCCCCCGTTAAAGCTGCTATCTGTCCTGAGCCCCTTACTGTCCTGAGCCCCCTATAAGGCTGCTATCTGTCCTGAGCCCCTTACTGCCCTGAGCCCCCTATAAGGCTGCTATCTGTCCTGAGCCCCTTACTGTCCTCAGCCCCCTAAAAAGCTGCTATCTGTCCTGAGTCCCTTACTGTCCTGAGCCCCCGTTAAGGCTGCTATCTGTCCTGAGCCCCTTACTGTCCTGAGCCCCCTATAATTCTGCTGCCTGTCCTGAGCCCCTTACTGTCCTGAGCCCCCTACTGCCCTGAGCCCCCTATAAGGCTGCTGTCTGTCTTGAGCCCCTTACTGCCCTGAGCCCTCTATAAGGCTGCTATCTGTCCTGAGCCCCTTACTGTCCTGAGCCCCCCTTGACCGGGTTATGGTGGGTGGTCCTAATGATTGGTGTATATTATCTTGATGGCATAGGAGAGTACATGCTAATTATAGAAGTGCGCAATTAGCAGTAATGACCCTATTTAGCTCCCAGTCCAGCGTTCGCCTGTTTTCCCGCTACCTCCAGAGTTGATAAAATATTCTACCCATTGTGTGAATGGACCCAGGAAACCGATGTACCCGCAGAGGACACAGAAGGACGCATTGTAACCACAGACCAGTCAGGATGCCCATGCTGACCCGTGTCCACAGCCAAAAGTGCCTACAATGGGTATGTGAGCCTCAGAAGTGGATCACAGAGCAATGAGAGAAGGTGGACTGGTCTGATGATCCCATGAATGGTTTGAGGAACACACCAAGTGTGTGGTATTGACTTGGCCTCCAAAATCTCCAGATCTCATTTTACTTGAGCATCTGGGGGCTGTGCTGGAAAAACAAGGCCAATTCATGGAGACACCACCTAGCAACTTAAAGTACTTTTAAGGATCTGCTACTGATGGCTTGGTGCCAGATACCACAGCCTACCTTCGGAGGTCTAGTGGAGTTCATACCTTGCCGGGATTATGGTGGGTGGTCCTAATGATCGGTGTATATTATGTTGACGGCGTAGGAGAGTACATGCTAATTATAGAAGTGCGCAATAAGCAGTAATGACCCTCTTTAGCTCCCAGTCCAGCGTTCGCCTGTTTTCCCGCTACCTCCAGAGTTAATAAAATATTCTACCCATTGTGTGAATGGACCCGGGAAACTGATGTACCCGCAGAGGACACAAAAGGACGCGCTCCATGATAAGACAAGTCAGGGGATTACAGCTGTTATTCCAGCAAACCGCTCGGCATTCTTTATTAAATACTACACGGCAGTGTATTACTCCGGCGTTTTCCTGACATTCAAAGCCAGCGAGACACTTTGTCAGCGCCCCAATTCCCCAACCAATATACAAGACAATTTTAATTTTTAATTATCAACAGCGAACATTCGACTTTATTTCAAAAGAATCATTAGCGGGAACATAATGAACAATATGTCGACCGTTCTGGCCTCCAGTTTGCACAATGCCGCCTACCATCTCCTTGTCCTCATCGTCACCTGCTTCTAGGAATCCTGATTACCCTGAACCCGAGGTTCCCTTGTGCTCAGTTCTGCTCTCCTTCTGGCATCCAATCCAAACCAAGTAAAGCCGGGGTTCTGCCTCACAGATTTCTTGTTTATTTCATGAAGGGCCCCATTCACACTTGAGTGATGTTAGTGTGTCAAATTTTTTGCTTTATTTTGCACATTTTTGGAACGGCACCATTTATTTGAGAGGGCCTCCCTACGCTCCACTAAAAGAAGCTCATGTACCAAATTTTGGAGATCAGCCAAGCGTGTTGTCTGTTTTTTTTTCTCTGCTACCCACGTTCAGGGTGCCATTGCCAAATCTTCACAACTGCTATGCCCAATATGAGGGGTTCCAAACATCCCTGTGCTGAGTTCCCAGTTCTTGACACCTGCTGTGCCCAATATGAGGGGTTCCCAACATTCCTGTGCCGAGGTCCCAGAACATCCCTGTGCTGAGCTCCCAGTTCTTGACACCTGCTGTGCCCAATATGAGGAATATGAGGGGTTCCCAACAGGGGCGGACTGACCATTTGGAAATTCGGGCACTGCCCGAGGGCCCGGGGTCAGTAGGGGGCCCCATGAGATGCCCCTGCTACCTTTTTCATAGGCTTTTTTTGAGTTTGGGCAAAGACACAGGGGCCCCATGATCCCCTATTGCCCGGGGGCCCCATGAGTTGTTAGTCCACTCCTGGTTCCCAACATCCCTGTGCTGAGGTCCCAGAACATCCCTGTGCTGAGTTCCCAGTTCTTGACACCTGCTGTGCCCAATATGAGGGGTTCCCAACATCCCTGTGCTTGGTTCCCAGTGCTTCACACCTGATGTGCCCATTATGAGGGGTTTCCAGCATCCCTGTGCTGGGTTCCCAGTTCTTGACACCTGCTGTGCCCAGTATGAGGGGTTCCCAACAGGGGCGGACTGACCATTTGGAAACTCGGGCACTGCCCGAGGGCCCGGGGTCAGTAGTGTGCCCCATGAGATGCCCCTGGTACCTTTTTCATAGGCTTTTTTGAGTTTGGGCAAAGACACAGGGGCCCCATGATCCCCTACTGTCCGGGGGCCCCATGAGTTGTTAGTCCACCCCTGGTTCCCAACATCCCTGTGCTGAGGTCCCAGAACATCCCTGTGCTAAGGTCCCAGTTCTTCACACCTGCTGTGCCCATTATGAGGGGTTCCCACCATCCCTGTGCTAAGTTTCCAACTCTTCACACCTCCTGTGCCCATTATAAGGGTCCTTACTGTCCCTGAACTGGGTTCCCAGTTCTTTACACCTGCTGTACCCATTATCAGGGGTTTCCATCATCCCTGTGCTCAGTTCCCTGGGCTGAACACCCACTGTGTCTATTATGAGGAGTTCCCACCATCCCTGTGCTGAGTTCCCGGGTCTGTACACCTGTTGTGCCCAATAGGAGGGGTTCCCGTCATCCTTGTTTGATGTTTTTGGTTTTTTTTGTTAATTATGAGGAATGAAAAGGAGTAGTGGAAAGATAAAATGGCAGAAAGGGACCCTCACCTATCCAGTGTGCTTTAGCAAGAAAATCCTGCTACTAGAAGACATTATTGGGTGACTCGCCCCACTAGACTCCACCTGCAAATGAAATCCCGTATGGTGGAATGAGCCTCTCCATAAGAGGATACAATGGGCAGACCAGGCAGAGGCAGGGCTGGACTCCTTATAACAAGAGGCCCCTGGGCATACTGGGTCTGATGATAGGTCAGAACCGCTCTGCGCCTCGCGTTATAGAAAGTCTGTTATCTATAAGGACCACCCAGACACCAGGAATGATGGAGAGAACCTGCCAAGAACAGTCACTATACAGCCTTTCTACATTGGGGGGCACAGACCACATGCAGGATATAATGAGAAAATACGGCTTTCATCTATATCAGGGAGCTGGAGCTCATTAGTGAGATAAAATTGATCATCATACCAGGGGCGGACTGACAACTCATGGGGCCCCCGGGCAATAGGTGATCATGGGGCCCCTGTGTCCTTGCCCAAACTCAAAAAAGCCTATGAAAAAGGTACCAGGGGCATCTCATGGGGCCCCCTACTGACCCCGGGCCCTCGGGCAGTGCCTGAGTTTCCAAATGGTCAGTCCACCCCTGCATCATACACATACAGTGTATGTATCAAAAATTAGATGCAACACTCTCCTAGCTAGATAGGTTGCTAGGTAAGTTTAGTTTGTGGCTGAAAAAACAAATTGGGGCTTTTATTGGTCAAGGCTGCTCAGGTTTTTCATGGGCTGCTGCTTTGCTACCTCCTCTTGTTTTCTGGAGCTCACTGGAGGTTTCCAGAACATAGTGGGTGTGTGGGTAGAGGCTGCAGTATGACTATTTTTCGGTCTTCCGCCAATCATTGGGAAGGCATGCCCAGAAGGTGGGGGAAGAGCCCATAAGTAGCCTGAGACCTGAGTGGCAAAGGAGCAGAGTGCAGGCTGCAGCCATCTGGAGGAGACCTCTGTGGTTGGGGCTCTGCCCCTGGAGCAGAGAGGAGAAGAAAGAGAGAGGCCTCAGCAGTCCTGTACAGCTATTGGTCTCAGTTAGGCTTAGCTGGGGACTTACTGGAGAAAGGTAGAGAGAGACTGGGTCAGTACAGAGTAAAGAGCCAGGAGTTCTGGAGTCAGGGAGATCATTGAGCCCGTGGAAGAATGCTGAAAATGCTTTGTGCCTGGCTGTGGGTGCTATGTAGGGGGAAATAGACTCAATTGCCAGAGGCTCTTTCGGGGGTAGTGCTACATAAATAAATAAAAGGTCTATAGTTCTCCTTTAAAATGGTTCTGAAGGCTGAAGGTTTTTTACCCCACCCCCAATACTTACCTGAGTCCCCTCTCGATCCAGTGATGTGCACAGAAGCCTCGGGTCTCCCGGGTCTCCCTCTCCTGGGCTCCCACTGATGCCAATCACAGCCAGTGAAGAGAGACTGGAGGGCGGGCCAAGCCAGAGCTCTATGTGTCTTATGGAGCGAGCACACATCAGTGCCCCAATAGCAAGCCACTGGTCAAGAACGTTGGGCAGTTACCCCCCAATACTTACCTGAGCCCCCTCTCGATCCAGTGATGTGCACGGAAGCCTCGGGTCTCCCGGGTCTCCCTCTCCTGGGCTTCCACTAATGTCAATCACAGCCAGTGAAGAAAGACTGGAAGGTGAGGCCAAGCCACAGTTCTATGTGTCTTATGGAGCGAGCACACATCAGTGCCCTAATAGCAAGCCACTGGTCAAGAACGTTGGGCAGTTACCCCCCCCCCCAATATTTACCTGAGCCCCCTCTTGATCCAGTGATGTGCACGGAAGCCTCGGGTCTCCCGGGTCTCTTTCTCCTAGGCTTCCACTGATGTCAATCACAGCCAGTGAAGAGAGACTGGAGGGTGGGCCAAGCCACAGTTCTTTGTGTCTTATGGAGCGAGCACACATCAGTTCCCCAATAGCAAGCCACTGGTCAAGAACGTTGGGCAGTTACCCCCAAATACTTACCTGAGCCCCCTCTCGATCCAGTGATGTGCATGGAAGCCTCGGGTCTCCCGGGTCTCCCTCTCCTGGGCTTCCACTAATGTCAATCACAGCCAGTGAAGAAAGACTGGAAGGTGAAGCCAAGCCACAGTTCTATGTGTCTTATGGAGCGAGCACACATCAGTGCCCCAATAGCAAGCCACTGGTCAAGAACGTTGGGCAGTTACCCCCCCCCCCAATACTTACCTGAGCCCCCTCTCGATCCAGTGATGTGCACGGAAGCCTCGGGTCTCCCGGGTCTCCCTCTCCTGGGCTTCCACTAATGTCAATCACAGTCAGTGAAGAAAGACTGGAGGGCGGGCCAAGCCACAGTTCTATGTGTCTTATGGAGCGAGCACACATCAGTGCCCCAATAGCAAGCCACTGGTCAAGAACGTTGGGCAGTTACCCCCCCCCCCAATATTTACCTGAGCCCCCTCTTGATCCAGTGATGTGCACGGAAGCCTCGGGTCTCCCGGGTCTCCTTCTCCTAGGCTTCCACTGATGTCAATCACAGCCAGTGAAGAGAGACTGGAGGGCGGTCCAAGCCACAGTTCTTTGTGTCTTATGGAGTGAGCACACATCAGTTCCCCAATAGCAAGCCACTGGTCAAGAAGGTTGGGCAGTTACCCCCCAATACTTACCTGAGCCCCCTCTTGATTCAGTGATGTGCACGGAAGCATTGGGTCTCCCTCTCCTAGGCTTCCACTGCTGTCAATCACAGCCAGTGAGGAGAGACTAGGGGGTGGGGCAAAAACGTAGCTCTATGGGTCTTATGGACAGGGGCGGACTGACAACTCATGGGGCCCCCGGCAATAGGGGATCATGGGGCCCCTGTGTCCGTGCCCAAACTCAAAAAAGCCTATGAAAAAGGTACCAGGGGCATCTCATGGGGCCCCCTACTGACTCCGGGCCCTTGGGCAGTGCCCGAAGTTTCTTAATGGTCAGTCCACCCCTGCTTATGGAGTGAGCACACATAAGTGCCCCAATAGCAAGCCACTGGTCAAGGGGGAGGTGCCATGATTGCCAGTGGGGACCCAAGAAGAGGAGGCTCAGGGGGTGCTCTGTGCAACACCACAACACAGAGCAGGTAAGTATAGACATGTTTGTTATTAACAAAAAAAAAAGAAACTTTAGTATCATTTTAAGCAACTAAAACTGCAATTCAATATTAAACCTCGCTGTGCAATAGCTGAGTATTGTAATCCTCCACCTCTGCTCCTTCCATAAACCATCTCAGCGCGGGGAGCACAGCCCGTACCGCCACTGCCAACGACCCGGTCTTAAAGTGCTAAATCAATCTTTTACGATTCCGAAGACTGACATCAAGCAGGCTTTAATATGTTTTAATGAAAGTGGCCAGCTGGATAGGACGCAGCGATAAATCTCTCCGCACTGATTGGACCTTGCCTCGGCGTGCCAAATATTGCACTGAAACCAGGTGACGCAGGCCATTATTAATTATGTCGGGTGATGGAAGTAGGATTAAAAAAAGAAAGTGCAGATCTGGGCAAAAAAAATGCTAAAGTACGCCGGGCAGTTAATTAAAGATCGGTAATTTATAGCGAGGCTTTTCTCCAGGCTAAATCGTCGCGGCGGTGTGATGTCACCCGGTACCTGTCGCGGCTGGAAATGGGTTCATATTACTTGTCAGTAGATGGCCACGTGTGTGAAGGGCCCTTATTCTCGGATAATGAAAATCCATAAAATGTGATATATTCTACAGACGTTACCTTTTCTGTGGTTTGCTACAATGTAAAGATTTATGTATCGCTAGATAAACCTTTTTCTAAAATGTATGTCCAGCCAAAACTTTTTTTTTTATCTGGTTTCGGTTGAAGTGATGAAGGATTAGAACCTCCGATGGGTTTTGCTGCTTTATGGGGCTCCATTAGACAGAGTCCTCCTCACGTCCTTCTATAGTAACAGTGATGGGGAATACCAAACCCCAGACAGCAGAAGAAACCTGACAAGGGGTATCACCCTTCCCCATCCAGTCCAGAAGTAAAACAAAAATGGTGCAGTGGCTCCTAGTAGGTTTGAATGGCTTTACACCAACATCCCTACTGCAAACTAACCAACATTTTAGTGCCGATCCTCTGGACACAGTTAACCCACCAAAAATCCACCTAAGCTCTGCCCAGTGACCAGGCAGTCCTGGCTAGACCGCACCTGCTTACCAGGATGGCCCATCCAAACCCTTCCTCTACTTATGTAGGGACCGTCCAATTATACATCCCAAACACCGTAAGAAATGGCTTGAGTTATTGAGCATTTGAAGTACCTGGTGACGCAGTGATCCTGGTGCACGGCCTAGCACACAGCATAGTTAGGAGCAGTGGTGTATACAGGTATTGTGCTGCCCTAGGCAACACAAAAAAATCTGCTGCCCAACCCCCCTCTCCCAACCCCCCATCTCCACTGTTTCTCTACTGACTCAGTTGTCTCAAGTGTCCCCTGTGATCCTGTTTTTCCAGTGATGTCTGTGTCCCCAGTGTCTCCAGTGTCCCCTGCACTTCTATGTCTCTAGTGACTCCAGTGTCCCCTGCACTTCTATGTCCCCAGTGACTCCAGTGTCCCCTGCACTTCTGTGTCCCCAGTGTCCCCAGTGTCCCCTGCACTTCTGTGTCCCCAGTGTCTCCAGTGTCCCCTGCACTTCTGTGTCTCCAGTGTCCCCTACACTTCTGTGTCCCCAGTGACTCCAGTGTCCCCTACACTTCTGTGTCCCCAGTGTCTCCAGTGTCCCCTGCACTTCTGTGTCCCCAGTGTCTCCAGTGTCCCCTACACTTCTGTGTCCCCAGTGTCTCCAGTGTCCCCTGCACTTCTGTGTCCCCAGTGTCCCCTGCACTTCTGTGTCCCCAGTGACTCCAGTGTACCCTGCACGTCTGTGTCCCCAGTGTCCCCTGCACTTCTGTGTCATCAGTGTCTCCAGTGTTCCCTGCACTTCTGTGTCATCAGTGTCTCCAGTGTTCCCTGCACTTCTGTGTCATCAGTGTCTCCAGTGTTCCCTGCTCTTCTGTGTCTCCAGTGTTTCCAGTGTCCCCTGTACTTCTGTGTCCCCAGTGACTCCAGTGTCCCCTGCACTTCTTTGTCCCCAGTGTCTCCGGTGTCCCCCACACTTCTGTGTCCCCAGTGTCCCCTGCTCTTCTGTGTCCCCAGTGTCTCCAGTGTTCCCTGCACTTCTGTGTCCCCAGTGTCTCCAGTGTCCCCTGCACTTCCGTGTCTCCAGTGACTTCTTTTTCTTCAGTGACTCCAATGTCTCTAGTGTTCCCTGCCCTCCTGCATCTCCAGTAGCATTGTGTCCTCAGTGACTCCAGTGTTCCCTGCGATCCTGTGTCTCCAGTGACTTCTGTGTTTGCAGTGACCCCAGCATCTTCAGTGATCCCTGGCTCCTGCGCTTTTTGTGACTCCAGTAACCTCTGCACTCCTATGTCCCCAGTGACTGCAGTATCTCCAGGCTTTTGTTCCTCTAGGGACTCCTGTGTCTCCAGGGGCCCCAGCATCTCCATTGTTTCCTGGCTCCTGTGTCTCTACTGACTCCTTTGTCTCCAGTGACCCCAGTTTTGTCAGTCATCCCTGGATCTTGGGTGTCTAGTGACTTCTGGGTCTCCAATGGCTCCACTATCTACAGTAATCTTTGGCTCTTGAGTCTCTAGTGACTCCTGTGTCTCCAGTGGCCCCAGTGCTTCCAGTGATTCCTGGCTCCTGTGTCTCTAGTGATTCTTGTGTCTCCCGGGGCCCCAGCATCTTCATTAATCCCTGGCTCTTATCTCTGTAATGACTCCTGTGTCTCCCGTGGCCCCAATATCTCCAGTAATCCTTTTATCTTGTGTTTCTAGTGACTCCTGTGTCTGCAGTGGCCCCACTATCTCCAGTAAGTCCTATTCTCCGGTGTCTCTAGTGATTTTTGTGTCTCCAGGGGCCCCAGCATCTCCAGTAATCCCTGACTTTTGTGTCTCTTGTGAATATTGTGAATCTTGTGTCTCCAGTGGCCCCAGGGTCTCCAGTCATCCCTGGCTCCTGTGTCTCTAGTGACTTCTGTGTCTCCAGTGGCCCCAATATCTGCAGTAATCATGTGTATCTAATGACTCTTGTGTCTTCAGTGGCCCCAATATCTCCAGTAATCCCTGGCTCTTATGTGTCTTTAGTGACACCTTTATCGCTAATGACCCCCTGCCCTCCTGTGTCTCCAGTGGTATCTTCTCTCAACCCCTGGTTCTCCAGTGACATGTCACTCCATTTACCCAAGTGTCTCCTGTGACCCCTGGACTCCTCTGTCTCCAGTGACCCCTGAACTCCTCTTTCTCCAGTAACTTGTGTCCCAGTGACTCCAGTGCTTCGGTGTCACCTAGTAATCCCTGAGATTCCTATGTCACCCAATGACTCCAAGACATCTTGCATCACCCTGTGACCTCACAGCCAGGGCTGGATCGAGCCTAATGTGGGGGTGCTGTAACGAAAAAGTCAGGGGGCACAATGTCAACACTGTGTGTGAGTTACTGACACTGCTATGTATTAGGCTGTCATTAGATTAGGGTGATTAAACAGACCCTGTGCCCCCTTATATCAGGTGTCCCCATCAGAGTCCCCTCCTAAATTAGGGTTTCCATCAGTCCCCCATTGCATAATGGTCCCCATCAGAGTTCCCCCTTTACATCAGGGTCCTCATCAGAATGCCCCCTTACACCAGAATACTCATCATAATGACCCCTTACATCAGGGTCCCGACCAGAGTCCCCCTTACATCAGGGTCCCTGTCAGAGTGCCCCCTTACATCAACTGTTTCCATCAGAGTGCCCCTTTATGTCAGGCATCCCCATCATAGTGCTCTCTTACATTAATTGCTAGATCATGGGTCAGTGGATTCACTCTCACAGACCTGGGGGCACATTGCAGGCTCAACTACAAGCTGAGAGGGCACAGCCCCCCCACCCCCGATCCAGACCTGCTTATGGCACCCTGTGCCTTCCACTGGCCCCAGAGCATTCTGTGTTACTCAGTGACTCCAGAGCATCCTATGTAACTTATTGATTCTGGAGCATCCTATGTCACTCATTGATTCCAAAGCATCCTTCGTCACCCATTGACTCCAGAGCATATTACGTCACCCATTGACTCCAGAGCATCCCATGTCACCCAGTGACTCCAGAGCATCCCATGTCACCCAGTAACTCCAGAGCATCCCATGCCACCCATTGACTCCAGAGCATCCCATGCCACCCATTGACTCCAGAGCATCCCATGTCACCCAGTGACTCCAAAGCATCCCATGCAACCCAGTGACTCCAGAGCATCCCATGTCACCCAGTAACTCCAGAGCATCCCATGCCACCCATTGACTCCAGAGCATCGTATGTCACCCCTTGACTCCAGAGCATCCTATGTCACCCACTGACTCCAGAGCATCCTATGTCACCCATTGACTCCAGAGTACCCTATGACACCCAGTGACTCCAGAGTACCCTATGACACCCAGTGACTCTAGAGCATCCTATGTTGCCCATTGACTCCAAAGCACCCTATGTCACCCAGTGACTCTAGTGCATCCTATGTTGCCCATTGACTCAAAAGCACCCTATGTCACCCATTGACTCCAGAGCATCCTATGTCACCCAGTGACTCCAGTGCACCCCGCATGCCCCTGTAACACCTATGTCTCTAAATATCCACAGGTCAGTGCACTCCTGTATTTCCTGACCTGTGTCTGTGGATTTAGACCCCTGTCCTTGACAGATCTGAATCAGGGGCGGACTGACAACTCCTGGGGCCCCCGGGCAAAAGGGGATCATGGGGCCCCTGTGTCCTGGCCCAAACACAAAAAAGCCTATGAAAAAGGTACCAGGGGCATCTCATGGGGCCCCCTACTGACCCCGGGCCCTCGGGCAGTGCCCGAGTTTCTAAATGGTCAGTCCGCCCCTGGTATGAATTTAAGCCGCATGCGTCGACTCGCACTTCAATGACATCGACCCAAAATTTGGAAAGTTTTTGGAGTCAGAAATGCAAATTGTTTACGGCAATCTCGGCAGCTCAGTCCCGAATCGAAAAACTTTCACCTCTCATGTGTTTAGAATGCCCAGCGTGTCTCCTCGGCTCCTTATGGCTGGAAAATAAATCTATTATTGAGGCTTCGGCATCCAGGTGAACCTAAAAGTGTGCATACGCCGCATGTTTAATATCTGTGCCTCATATGTTGCGTGTCTCAGAGCATTTCATCTTCTTTCTTTTTTTTTTTTTTTTTGAAGTCTCGGCCCTAATCATCAGATCCCGGAGCTCAATCCGAGCGAAGATGAGAATGACTGTGAATCTCAGGCAGAGATAGGTGCTAGGAAGATACAGAGGAAGAAAAAAAACATGATAGTCATTTTATTTTTGAATTCTAACGGGTTCAAAGAGCAGACAGAGAGGCGAATCCCTTCGACCCCGCAGCCTTCTTCTGACATTCGACTTCTAAGGCAGAAGATTCCGCCTCACATCTCTCACCGACGGGGCGTCGTTTGCCCATTTTTTTTTTTTTAGGGCGCTTTGAGAAAAGGGCTGAGATTCATTTCAGATAAGAAGGCGTTGAAATGCTAAGTTGGTATCAAAAGGCGAGATATTGCTTTGTTTGAAGTCGATGGCCGGCCTCGGACTGAGAGATTCAAGGGCCAGCGGTGAATTGTGATGATGGGCTCTCGCGAAGGATCTGAAATATTCCATGAAAGATGGAAAAATTCACTTTTTTTTTTTCTTTTTTAAAACTGCGTTCAGGAAAATGTAAATATAGAACTTTGTTCGGTGCTTTGAATAGAAGTAAAGAAAAAAGATTGAGATTTTGGTCTATTGGCAGTAGAATGAGATGTAAAACTATATCCTTTATTAGACCAACGCCGCAAAGAACAATGTACGCAGATGTCGAAAATCACCGCGGGGCCCCGTGCATATAGAAGGTTGTATCACAAAGTGCATATATAATATACAACTGTAAATAATAATGCCTATCAAGCAGCTGGGAGATTCTCATAAATATTCAGCGAGAGCGCATATCTCAGATATATAGAAAACAAGTCCTTCTATCCATCTCTGTCTATGGTTGTGGGATGCATGTGGGACATACGATGGTTTATTGATATATTTTTTTTTTTTTTGCATTACTTTTTTAGCTTTTACACTGATGGCCATTATTCATTACTATCGTAGGCAGGGGCGGACTGACCATTTGGGAATTCGGGCACTGCCCGAGGGCCCGGGATCAGTAGGGGGCCCCATGAGATGCCCCTGGTATCTTTCATAGGCTTTTTTGGGTGTGGTTTGAGTGTGGGCGAGGACACAGGGGCCCCATGATCCCCAATCCCTAGGGGCCCCATAAGTTATTATTATACAGTATTTATATAGCGCCAAAGGGTATGCTCAGCGCTGTACAATAGCGAGGGGGACAGAACATGAGACAAGACAGTAACAATACACAAGAGGTTCGAGGGCCCTGCTCTTTCGAGCTTACAATCTAGGAGGGAGAGGAAGGTGGTACAGGAGGAGATGCTGTGGGGGATGGAGTGGCGGGAGGAGTGAAGGAGGTTAGTTGCTAGGTGAGGTCGGGTGTTAGGTGAGGTTGGGGTAGGCTTCTCTGAAGAGGAGGGTTTTCAGGGTGCGCCTGAAGGTGAGGAGGGTAGGTGACAGTCTGATGGATTGGGGTAGGGAGTTCCAGAGGATGGGGGAAGTCCCGGAGAAGTCCTGCAATCGGGCGTGGGAGGAGGAGACCAGGGAGCTAGAGAGTAGGAGGTCCTGTGAAGAGCGGAAGGCACGGGTAGGGTGGTATTTGGGTATCAGGTCAGTTATGTAGTTTGGGGCGGCATTGTGAATGGCCTTGTAGGTCAGAGTTAGCAGTTTGAATTTGATGCGTTGGGCAATCGGGAGCCAATGAAGGGATTGGCAGAGGGGGAGCGGTTGGTGAGGTGGATGAGTCTGGCCGCTGAGTTCAGGATAGACTGGAGAGGGGATAGCGTTTGTTTGGGTAGGCCAGTGAGAAGGGAGTTGCAGTAGTCCAGGCGTGAGATGATGAGGGAGTGTACGAGTTGTTTGGTGGTGTCTGGGGTGAGGAATGTGCGTATCTTGGAGATGTTGCGGAGGTGGAGCCTACAAGATCTAGATAGCAGTTGGATGTGGGATAGGAAGGAGAGGTGGGAGTCCAGGGTGACACCCAGGACTTTGGCGTGTGGGGTGGGAGAGATGGTGGCGCTGTCCGTGTGCCCCTGATCTAACCCCTCTGATTACTCAAAATGGGCAATTATATCCTATTACTTTATTTAAAAAGTCATCTCACCCAAAGTAGATATTTCAGTGTCTGGTTTATTATGTGAGTTCATTCCCCTCCCAGTCGCTCTCTTTAATCTCTCAGGGAGTCTATTGGTGAGTTCTCTGATGTGAGTTTTGGGTCTTCAAACATACTATGCCCATTATAAGGGGTTCCCACTAGGGGCGGACTGACCACTTCTTAATAGGTGATTGAACAGTACTGACTGGCATATTCAAGGCTTTGGATATCTTTTTATATCTTTTTCCATATTTATAAAGTTCCATTACCTTGTTATGCAGGTCTTTTGACAGTTCTTTTCTGCTCCCCATGGCTCAGTCGCTAGCCTACATGATGCATCCATGTGAGAGCTATACTCATTGACTATTTATACACTGACACTAATTGTAATAAAAAAAGCCATAGATGTAGGAGATTAACTTAATTGCCATTTTAACCTGTTTGTGTCACCTTGTGTGTCTGTACCAGGGCCAAACATTCCAGGGGAGGGAAACTTTTGATCCAGGGGGCCAAGACTTCTGATCCGGGCCATTTGGGGGATTTCTGTTATCATTAGGATTTAAAAAAGGAGCCAAACAACTATTTGATAATAAATGGCTTCCTGTCATCATGATTAGAGATGAGCGAATTATTCAAAAATTCGATTCGGCTGATTCGCCGAATTTGCGGAATAAATTCGATTCGATGCGAATTTATTCGCTGCGAATTTAACTTATTAAAAGAGTTTCTAGGCTTCAGAGAGCCTTTATATTAGTGCAGAACACTGTACCTTTAATTTAAATGCCCTTGGAGTCTGCTGGGGAAGAGAAATAATACTGTCAGTCAGTATGACATGCAGATGAGTGCCGTCGATCTTAGAATCACCGCACACTTCACTCATTTGGCCAGTCACGGGGCACGACGAAGAAGATGAAGAAGAAGAAGAGGATGAGGATGAAGAAGAAGAAGAGGATGAGGATGAAGAAGAAGAAGAGGATGAAGATGAAGATGAAGAAGTAGAAGAAGAGGATGATGAAGAAGAAGATGAGGATGAAGAAGAAGATGAGGATGAAGAAGAAGAAGAAGAAGATGAGGATGAAGAAGAAGATGAGGATGAGGATGAAGAAGAATAAGAGGATGAAGATGAAGAAGTAGAAGAAGAGGATGAGGAAGAAGAGGATGATGAAGAAGAAGATGAGGATGAAGAAGAAGATGATGAGGAAGAAGAAGATGATGAGGAAGAAGAAGATGATGAGGAAGAAGAAGAAGAGGATGAGGATGAGGATGAAGAAGAAGAAGAAGAAGAAGAAGAAGATGATGAAGAAGAAGAAGATGAGGATGAAGAAGAAGAAGAAGAAGAAGAAGAAGAAGAAGATGAGGATGAAGAAGATGAGGATGAAGAAGAAGATGAGGATGAAGAGAATGAGGATGAAGAAGAGGATGAGGATGAAGAAGAAGAAGAAGAAGAGGAAGAGGATGAAGAAGAAGAAGAAGAGGATGAGGATGAAGAAGAAGAAGAAGAAGAGGATGAAGAAGAAGAAGAAGAAGAAGAAGAAGAAGAAGTAGGATGAAAATAAGAAGAATTCCAGTACAGCAAAAAGTGTATCTGCAGAGAGCTCCGCTATTTCTGACAGTTCTCTGACAGTTCCTTCACATTTACAGCGGTTGAAACATTGTATCTATTTATTTCCGAATAAAAACATCTGTATCCTAAATGGAAACAAATAGATACAATGTTTCAACCGCTGTAAATGTGAAGAAACTGTCAGAGAACTGTCAGAAATAGCGGAGCTCTCTGCAGGGACACTTTTTGCCGGCTGTAGAAGGGATGAAAATCGGCCGATCGGGAAAAATTCGATTCGTGCATCCGAAGTTTGCTAATTTTCGGATTCGGTGCGAATCGAATTTTTCCTAATATTCGAAACGAATTCCACTTCGCCAAGTTCGATTCGCTCATCTCTAATCATGATCCTTAAAAAAAAAAAGATTTTTAGCACGATCAGTCATATTTTCAATATCAATGCCAACTTTTGAGCACAGGTATAATATATATGCAGGGGCGGACTGACTATTTGGAAACTCGGGCCTGAGGTCAGTAGGGGGCCCCATGAGATGCCCCTGGTACCTTTTTAATAGGCTTTTTTGAGTTTGGGCAAGGACACAGGGGCCCCATGATCCCCTTTTGCCCAGGGGCCCCATGAGTTGTCAGTCCACCCCTGTATATATATATATATATATATATATATATATATATATAGTACATACACATAATATGTTGCCCAATGCAGTATGCAAAGAAAGCATTTAAATATGGAAATATATAGTATATGAGGCCCCGTACAGACGAAGAGATGGCGGTCAGTAGGGACGCTCCCAGTGATCGAGTAATGCAATAAAATCCGAGTCTATAAGCCAAACAAATGCACATCTCTCTCTTTATGTATTATTAAGGACTTCAGCTTCACAGAGATCACTGATAACATATTTATTGTATTAACACACACACAGCAAAACTCAACATGTGCAATTGTACAGCAAATAAAGCCATGCTGGGTCGAGGTGTGAGGGACCCCATAATAGGAATGGTAATAGCTTACACCGCAAATAGAAAAAAAATTATAATTGTATGTATTTTATTGCAGAGCCTCCAAAATCTGTTGGCTATTGTATGTCATGTAACTGAAAATTACCAAACGACTATTTTGGACTCTTCTATCCCGTACCTGTATGAAGAACTCAAGATGATGAGGGTGGCCTCTTGTAAAATTTCTCTGGAAGCTAAAGTAGGGTCAACTAGGGTGATGGAAGGGAACAAGTGCCAGGGGGCTGAAACTGAATCCAAAGAACAAAAGGTATACCGCTCAGGCAAACAATCCAGATTAATCCAAAACAGGTGCAGGCTCAGGCTCGCCACCACACACGATGCAATAGGATGAAGGGTCAGCCACACCCCGGAGGATGGATGAATATAGTGTGTATTTATTGATCCAGAGGACACACAAAACACCAGGACATGAATACAGGACTTGTTAACGCGTTTCACACGATCTCATGTGTAATCATAATCAATTGTTAACAGGTCCTGTATTCATGTCCTGGTGCTTTGTGTGTCCTATGGATCAATAAATACACGCTATATCCATCTCTCCTCCGGTGTGCGACTGACCCATCTTGCTGTTGCATTGGGTTGAAACTGAAGACTGGAACTTGGGACTGCTGGTATCAAAGGAGCAGAAGCACAGTGGGTAGGGCACTGGGGATACACCAAGCTCAGTCGTGAGCAGGGTCGGATCACAAGTCAAGGACGAAGCCTACCAGGAAGGCACCCAGTCACAGGTTGAACCAAGGTCAGGAACAAGCATAGGTTGGCAACCAAGTAACATAGTTACATATTTAGTCTGCTTAAAAACAAAGACAAACTGGATGCCGGAACTCAGACTGAAAGACCATTCAGCAATGATCCTTTGCAAAACTCCTAAAAACCCATCTCTTCAGGGAAGCCTACCCCACCCTCTGCTAACTGCCGATCTCCTCCACTCTTCCTACCGCTCCATCCCCCACAGCCTTTCCTCCCATACCACTATCCCCTCCCTCCTAGATTGTAAGCTCCAAGGAGCAGGGCCCTCAAACCCCTCGTGTTTCGCACTGTATTGTTATTGTACTGTCTCCTGTATTATCTCCCATTGTAATGTACAGCGCTGAGCAAACTGTTGGCACTTTATAAATACTGTATAATAATAACTCAGGTTAAACTAGCCCTTTGGGGTCCAGTATCTGTAGATGATGTGTCCGTACATTAGTGTGCATGCTGTGGTGCAGGTGTTCTAATGCCCACACATGTGTTCAATGTCCTATGTGTAGTTGGGCTTCCATACCTTATTGCTGGCACAGTCTTCCTGATGGCTAGCTTGATGTGCCTGACCCTTTGGTTTTGCAACCATATTGGACATTTTACCTGTAAAAAAGAAAAGAACAACACATGGTAAGTCAGTAGCTGGATACCACAGGCAATACTGTTGACTAGTCCTTTGTTTTCTGGACTGATGTAGTAGCCCCCTTCACATGAGTTCTATGTACTCGGTGCATCTGCCCCTCCTAACTCCCCTCCAACCTTACCCACCATTTTTTCCCCCTTGTGACGGGAGTCCCTTTGGGTGGGGAGCCCATGGAACCCAGCTCACTTTATAGAAGTGGGGAGACCCCTGTCTCAGCTCCCCATATCCTTATTATGTGTAAGTCACCCTGTGCCTGTTAGGGGTACAGGGTGATCTGTCCTAATATTGGGGTGGGAGGTTGTTGATTGTTTAATGCCATGTGGTTGCATCCCAGTGTTCTATTGTGTGTCTTGCTTGGGAGCAAACTATTATGGGATGTATGTGTTCATGTATTAGCTTAGTAGGGGTGTCTCCAGCAGCCCTCCCTCCTGATGGGACTGTCTGCTGGTGTATCTCTTGTTACTAAATGTAGATTGCCCCGCCCTGGGTCATTATGCAGGGAGGGGGGATTGTCCCCAGAGTGTATAAAAAGCCAGTTCGAGTTTCAAATAAAGAGTTCCATGTTTAGACAGACTGGTGTTGTCTAGTCTTGTATGGTCGGCTGTGGTGTCTGTTGTCGGTGTTCAGACGGAGAAGCGGTATTCTAATGGAAGTACCCAAGCGCAGACTGGGTCGATTCCGTTACACCCCCAGTCTTTGATGAAAACAAAAGATGGGGGGATGCAATGTTTGTTGTGGTTTTTGTGATTGCTTTATCATAAAAACCCTTTCATTGGCTACTAATTGTGATTCTTGGGGTTCCTATAATGTCCGGGTCTATTTTTAAAATCTGATCACTGTTCAATTGTAAAGGAAGTGGCACCCGATAGTTCTCACAAATTTGGGCCTCTAGGTTTCCTCTTGGTAGAGACCTGTTGCTTTTAAACGTCCTTGTCCCGTCATTGTCTCTCACAGAAGTCACAGTACTTTCCTTGACAACACCTTCATCTGTTTATCTCTATAGAGGGACAGCACCAGCTTTGTTCAGGTATCATCCATGGCTATTATCTACTTCCTGAACTTGGATGCTGTCTCAGAGATGGCACATTCATTTAAGTCCCGTTGCCTGTGCAGTTCCTTGCTGTGTTCACAAATTTTGGATCAGCCCCTGCTGCAACCTCTTACCTTGTGACTTGCTACGAGGTTTCAATGTACAATTTGATCCCTAGCGGAGGGGAGACTGAAGAAATGGTTCCTCCTGCCTGCAGAGGACTCAAGATGTCATCTCATCCTAGACAAAGTCACCAAACTGGAACTCAAGCACTGCTTTGAAATGATAAATGGTGGAGCTTTTTTTAAAAGATGATACTTTGGCTGTATATTGCAACATGTCTGTAAAAAAGTGTATAGACCAGGGGTCTCCAAATGTTCCAAACAAAGGACCAGTTTACTTCCCTTCAGTCTTTGGGTGGGGGGCTGTGGCCAGTGTGAGTAGAAAATGCCTTTGGAGTAAACAAAGCATTGGTGGGAGGAATAGTGCCTCATTGTTGGTGTCAGTGGGAGGAACAGTGCCTTGCATCAGTGACAGGAATAGTGGCCCCTGGGCCACAGTTCGGAGGCTACTGGTATAGACTTATAAAACCACCAATGAATGGTCCTTTTCAAGGTGAAATGGTTGTGTCAGAGCTCCTCTGTGATAGAACATATAGTTCCTTTGAGTAATGCCTCAGTTCCATGTTGTCCCAAATGACCTGGTGCCATTGGAGTTGGCATGTCCACCACCCATCCCCCCCACACACACAATGGCGGAACGCCAGGGCAAGTGCAACTTTTACGACCCTGAGAGTTCCACCACTGGCTAACAGGCCATTTCATGTGTGCCAAACCACTTGGTGCTGCATTACGTGCAATTTTTAAAAGAGATCAGGGACTTCTTTCCACATTTCTCATGTGTAAGGCAGGCCATTGAAATGAATGGGTTGCCTTACACGCAACGCGCAGAACATGAGCGGCAGCATGCCCGCCCTCTGTCATACCTGCATAGTGTGAATTGTATGAAGCCTACTTTTTATAACTTTATCTAATCTGGGAAATTTTCCTTCATTTCCTGTCCAGAAAACACAGAAGTGAAAGAGAATCCCCCAAAAGTAAGGCAATTTCTTCTCTTAGACAGTTGTCACCAAAACATGTTTCCTAATTGAAACATTTCCCCTTTCCTCCCGTTCCTATGGTAACTCTAATCAATAACTGAACTGGTCAAAATGGTCCCCTGGGCCAATAGTGATGGTAAAATCAATCCTGCCTTTCGTTCACCCTCAACTAAGCAAAGTCCTTCTTCTTCCAACTGTCAGTGTTAGCAAACCAGCTCATAAAAGAAAACGTGATGACGTCACCAGAGCTAAGCTCCGTCTTACGCGTTATGTCCAAATGGTGGAGCGTTTTTTTAAAAGTTGATACTTTGGCTGTATATTGCAACATGTCTGTAAAAAAATTGTATCTCATGGGGCCCCCTACTGACCCCAGGCCCTCGGGCAGTGCTCGAGTTTCCAAATGGTCAGTCCACCCCTGTCAAGCACTGCTTTGAAATGATAAATGGTGGAGCTTTTTTTAAAAGACGATACTTTGGCTGTATATTGCAACATGTCTGTCAAAAATTGTATAGACCAGGGGTCTCCAAATGCTCCAAACAAAAGGGCCAGTTTAGTTCCCTTGGGAGTAAACAAAGCCCCCACTGGCACTGGTGGGAGGAATAGTGCCTCATTGTTGGTGTCAGTGGGCGGAACAGTGTCTCCAAATGTTCCAAACAAAGGGCCAATTTAACTTCCCTTCAGTCTTTGGGTGGGGGGCTGTGGCCAGTGTGAGTAGAAAATGCCTTGGGAGTAAACAAAGCCCCCACTGGCATTGGTGGGAGGAATAGTGCCTCATTGTTGGTGTCAGTGGGAGGAACAGTGTCTCCAAATGTTCCAAACAAAGGGCCAGTTTAACTTCCCTTCAGTCTTTGGGTGGGGGGCTGTGGCCAGTGTGAGTAGAAAATGCCTTGGGAGTAAACAAAGCCCCACTGGCACTGGTGGGAGGAATAGTGCCTCGTTGTTGGTGTCAGTGGGCGGAACAGTGTCTCCAAATGTTCCAAACAAAGGGCCAGTTTAACTTCCCATCAGTCTTTGGGTGGGGGGCTGTGGCCAGTGTGAGTAGAAAATGCCTTGGGATTAAACAAATCCCCCACTGGCGTTGGTGGGAGGAATAGTGCCTCATTGTTGGTGTCAGTGGGAGGAACAATGCCTTGCATCAGTGGCAGGAATAGTGGCCCCTGAGTCACAGTTCAGAGGCTACTGGTATAGACTTATAAAACCACCAATGAATGGTCCTTTTCAAGGTGAAATGGTTGTGTCAGGGATCCTCTGTGATAGGACAGATAGTCCCTTTTGAGTATTGCCTCAGTTCCATGTTGTCCCAAATGACCTGGTGCCATTGGAGTTGGCATGTCCACCACCCATCCCCCCCCCCCCCCACACACAAACAATGGCGGAACGCCAGGGCAAGTGTGATAGGATAGACAGTCCCTTTGAGTAATGTTATTCAGTCCTCAGTTCCATGTTGTCCCAAATGACCTGGTGCCATTGGAATTGGCATGTCCACCACCCATCGCCACCCCCCAAACACACAATGGCGGAACGCCAGGGCAAGTGTGATAGGACAGACAGTCCCTTTGAGTAATGCTATTCAGTCCTCAGTTCCATGTTGTCCCAAATGACCTGGTGCCATTGGAATTGGCATGTCCACCACCCATCGCCACCCCCCACACACACAATGGCGGAACGCCAGGGCAAGTGTGATAGGACAGACAGTCCCTTTGAGTAATGCTATTCAGTCCTTAGTTCCATGTTGTCCCAAATGACCTGGTGCCATTGGAATTGGCATGTCCACCACCCATCCCCCACCCTCCACCGAAAATACAAAAACATCTGTTACATGATCACTACAGTCTTCTACAGAAATGTTCCAAGTCTTATTTTATTGCAATATTCTTAGAATCCCATGTAAATCCATCTTATATTTGCATTACATATGCATATTTCAGGATTTAATATCTCTCCACCAAGTACAAATATTGCACACGCACCGAGATGTACATGAGTGCCCTCATTTCAAAGGATTTAAACATATTTTTTTCCCCCCTCATATGGATAAAGTCATATGAATTTCATAAAACCGATTACATCAAATCAGTCTGTGGATAGTTTGCCTTTTCGTAGAGAAAAGCCTAAATCCCTCTCTTTGTAGAGGAGGCAGAATGTATTCTTGCTGGAATTTACTATAAACCCAGAAAATTCTCATATTTTGTCTTACAGGAAGAGAAAAAAAAACACATTAAAATAAACAGTTTTCCCACAGACGGTTATACTGAGATAAGATGGTTATTGTTCCAGGCATCATTAAAGGAAAACTCTACTTTCATTAAAACAACAACAACAACAACAACAAAAAATACAATTAAAAATAATTAACTGACAGAAGCAACTTTTGCTGCAATATTCACCTGCAATCTAAAGACTGGAACCTGCAGTACTTTTTTTCTACTACTAGATGACCTCAGTCTGATGTGCACCATGATTCAGCAAACTTTCTCTTAGACCAGGTCATCCCGGACAAGCCCCCAAATTGTGATTGCACAATGAAAGTGTCAGGGTCCTGTCCACGGCAGAAGTTTTGGAAGATCTGGCATTTCTGCCAGTACCCTGCATGGCCGCAGAAGCACACATCAGCCTCAGTCTGGTGCCAGACGGTCTTTATAAGGAGGCTCGTCACTTCCTCAAGTTGCTGGATGTTCTATAGCTCCCCGTGCTCTGTTCCTGTTTCCTGTGATTCTGACCTGTGATTTCCTGTTACCGACTTGGCTTGCTCCTGGACCTGTCTACTCTGCTTTACCCCTAATTTGACCTCGGCTTGGCTTACGGATACTCTCTCTCTCGCTCCTCTGTGTATGACCTTGTCTATCCCATCTGACTACGTCTGCTCTGATTCCCACCTGGTACCCGACCTTGGCTTGAACCAGCTATCCAGTAAATCTCTAAATCCCGGAAGGGCTTACATACCTCGTACAGGCGCCTCCTGTCTGCAGACCTATCTCCGTGCACCAGCTGTGCTTCTGGTTGGACCACCAACCAGCACTCCTACAGGTGACCTGTGTCACTTTGGGCCTGACTCCCGCTGTCCCACTCTCAGGGGAGTCCAGAACTTAGCATCGAGGGAAGCCCTCTCTCCATTGGCCTCCATCACCAGGTATGTGATAGAAAGGCTTTGCAGGAAGAAGGTGTTCAGACGGGGAAGTGGTAGTCTAACGGAAGTACTCAAATGCAGTCTGGGTCGGTTCCATTACAAGCCTCTTGCCTACTGACCATGGGCCCTGGCATCTAAGGGGGTGTGCCTGGGGGGACCTTTTACTTCATATTCAAGTCAATATGTCCCCGAAAAGACACAATTTCTGAGAACTGGTGGACCAGGATACAGATTTGGGCTCTCTGTGCCCAAACCAGCATTGACTGCTTCAACCTCCCCCCGCCCTTCCTCTAAGTAGATGTTGTCACAATCAGTTCAAAACTACCTGATGCTGAGGTCTCTTGCTGTAATCTGTTTATGAAGGTCTGATGTGTTTACCATTATGAATTTGTCCAATTGTCAACCACTTCCAGTCCGGACACTTTCCCCCCCTTCCAGTCCGGACACTTTCCCCCCCTTCCAGTCCGGACACTTTCACCCCCTTCCAGTCCGGACACTTTCCCCCCCTTCCTGTCCGGACACTTTCCCCCCCTTCCAGTCCGGACACTTTCACCCCCCTTCCAGTCCGGACACTTTCCCCCCCTTCCAGTCCGGACACTTTCCCCCCCTTCCTGTCCGGACACTTTCCCCCCCTTCCAGTCCGGACACTTTCACCCCCCTTCCAGTCCGGACACTTTCACCCACTTCCATTCCAGGCCAATTTTCAGTTTTCAGCGCTATCACACTTTGAATGACAATTGCGCGGTCATGCAACACTGTACCCATATGAATTTTTTAGCATTTTTTTGAGACAGATAAAACTTTATTTTGGTGGTATTTATTCACCTCTGGGATTTTTTTTTTTTTGCTATGTAAATGTCCAAAAATTTTGAAAAAAAAGTGTTTTTCTTATAAAATTTTGCAAATAAATAATATTTCATCATAAACCTTTGCCAAAATTTATTCTGTTATCTTTTTAGTAAAAAAAAAAACAAAAAAACAAGCCAAACTAGTTTATAACTAAACTTTATAATTTTTAAACATTTTTTTTAAATTTTTATTTTTTTTTATATTATTATTTATTTTATTTTTTTTACACTGATTGCTTTTACACCCATATAGGATGTAAAAACAATAATTTCTCTTTCGCTCTGTCTGCATTCTTGCAGCCATTGAGAAATACTGAGTGAGCTGTGATTGGTCACAGCTTGTCACATGGTACAAGGTTGTTGTGAATAGCCCTGTACCATGTGACCTCTGTGATCATTCACAGATTTCACACGTAGTAAGCAATGATGTCAGAAGTGACATCTTGCTTACTACTTTGCATGTGATCACTGATTGGCCAATCAGTGATCACATGATCGGGACCTTGTACAGTGTTTCACTGTGTCCAGAGGACACAGAGGGCACCGGATCACGGTGCTGCGCGCTCCCGGGGAGCGCGCACAAGCAGGGTACAGGGAGGCCGTTTATAAATGGCCACCCGACCCTGCAGTGCCACCATCCGGCCGTTTATATACAATGGCCGGTCGGGAAGTAGTTAATTGAGTCACTTATTGTTTCTGTCTGTTGGATAGTGCTCCTGGAGATTCCTACATGATGGGATTAGTCTGGTGTCAGCTTTTTATCATTATCTAATCAGTGTGGGGTGTTTATCCCAGTGTGTAATATTTGTTTTTATTGTTCAGGTGAGGACTGCCCCTATTTCTGAAGTGTATAAAATCCTGTATTTATGTTCAATAAAGTAGTTCCAGCTGCACCTAAGCTAGTGTCATCTAGTCCTTGGGTGCAATGCCCAGCTATAATACCTTGGTCCTGTGTCCCAGCAGCGTGGAAGCAGTTACCGGATGGAGACACTCAAGCAGAGTGCCAAGCGGTCCGTTACAGAAGGGTACTATCAGGGGCGGACTGACCATTTGGAAATTCGGGCACTGCCCGAGGGCCCCGGGGTCAGTAAGGGGCCCCATGAGATACCCCTGGTACATTTTTCATAGGTTTTTTTGAGTTTGGACAAGGACACAGGGGCCCCTGATCCCGTATTGCCCGGGGGCCCCATGAGTTGTCAGTCTGCCCCTGGTTCAAGGGTTGATCTTTTGATGCTGGGGTGAGTCTATTTTTGCTGGTGGTGTCTTATGTCAATTATTGCTGGGACGGACCTACAGTTGAGACAGGGGTCTACTGTTCCTGGCTGCTGGAGGTTATATTCATGCTGGTGGCTGGGAGATCTATTGTTGCCAGGGGTCTATAGTTCAAGGCAGGGGCGGACTGACCATTTGGAAACTCGGCACTGCCCGAGGGCCCGGGGTCAGTAGGGGGCCCCATGAGATGTCCCTGGTACCTTTTTCATAGGCTTTTTTGAGTTTGGGCAAGGACACAGGGGCCCCATGATCCCCTATTGCCCGGGGGCCCCATGAGTTGTCAGTCCGCCCCTGGGTACTATCTTTATATTAATTTTATTGGGACTACATTGTGGACTTCACATACATTTTGTTTGTTTTCTTTTAGTTCACATTTGAATGCATACTAGATGCAGGTATTTTAGAGAGTGATAAACAATAATTTGGTGTAGCGCTACAATAAATAAGTGAAATAGTATATACTGGAAGTATATTGAATATTATTGAATATACTATTTCACTTATTTATTGTAGCGCTACACCAACTTATTGTGTATCATTTATTGCACCTTTAGGTATAGGATAGGGTGTTAGCTGATTGGTTCATTTATTTCTATACTATCTGTTTAGCGCAGGGGGATTTTTTCCTATTTTAGAGAGTGATGCAGATACTAAAAGTTGAGTGAATTTCTAAAGCCTCCAAAAAAATATTTAATTGTCTTTTATTAGCAACCATGACAACAACACTCTGCATCAGACTTTTCTGGAGATATTATCCTCGTGCTCAAGGGATTAGTTCACTGCTTTTTCCAGAAGTCATGTTAAAGTCACCCATTACACAGTATATAGGACATTTATCTCTGAGATGTTTTCCAGAACTCTTGTATGCCTACAGTGACGCTGTGCCTGCGGGATTCCTTATCAGTACACTGGGAGTGATTATAATAAAGACAGATCCTCCTACTTTACTTTTTCTACAGGTTGATTTTCATCAAATGTATATTTTTATCCTTTTCTTCTCGTGTTCTTCCTCTGAATGACGTATGCAGGGGCGGACTGACAACTCATGGGGCCCCCGGGCAATAGGGGATCATGGGGCCCCTGTGTCCTTGCCCACACTCAAAAAAGCCTATGAAAAAGGTACCAGGGGCATCTCATGGGGCCCCCTACTGACCCCGGGCCCTCGGGCAGTGCCCGAGTTTCCAAATGGTCAGTCCACCCCTGGACGTACAGTGGGGCAAAATAGTATTTATTCAGCCACCAATTGTGCAAGTTCTCCCACTTACAAAGATGAGAGAGGCCTGTAATTGGCATCATAGGGAGACCTCAACTATGAGAGACAAAATGAGAAAACAAATCCAGACAATCACATTGGCTGATCTGGAAAGAATTTATTTGCAAATTATGGTGGAAAATAAGTATTTGGTGAATATGCAAAGTTCATCTCAATACTTTGTTATATATCCTTTGTTGGCAATGACAGAGGTCAGACGTTTCCTGGAAGTCTTCACAAGGTTGGCACACACTGTTGCTGTGATGTTGGCCCATCCTCCATGCAGATCTCCTCTAGAGCAGTGATGTTTTGGGGCTTTCACTGGGCAACACGAACTTTCAACTCCCTCCAAAGATTTTCTATGGGGTTGAGATCTGAAGACTGGCTAGGCCACTCCAGGACCTTGAAATGCTTCTTACGAAGCCACTCCTTCGTTGGCGGTATGTTTGGGATCATTGTCATGTTGGAAGACCCAGCCACGTTTCATCTTCAATGCCCTTGCTGATGGAAGGAGGTTTGCACTCAAAATCTCATGATACATGGCCCCATTCATTCTGTCCTGTACATGGATCAGTCGTCCTGGTCCCTTTGCGGAGAAACAGCCCCAAAGCATGATGTTGCCACCCCCATGCTTCACAGTAGGTATGGTGTTCTTTGGATGCAACTCAGCATTCTCTCTCCTCCAAACACGACGAGTTGTGTTTCTACCAAACAGTTATATTTTGGTTTCATCTGATCATATGACATTCTCCCAATCCTTTTCTGGATCATCCAAATGCTCTCTAGCAAACTTCAGACAGGCCTGGACATGTACTGGCATAAGCAGGGGGACACGTCTGGCACTGCAGGATCTGAGTCCCTGGCGGCGTAGTGTGTTACTGATGGTAGCCTTTGTTACGTTGGTCCCAGCTCTCTGCAGGTTATTCACTAGGTCCCCCCGTATGGTCCTGGTTTTAGTGTTTACGGTTATCCTGTAGCTCAGCCTTCTTCAACCAAGGTGCCCAGGCAACTTGGGGTACCTTCAGGGGTGTCTTCAGGGGTGCCTTGGCAACAAATGCCTAAAAATGATAAAACTATAACTACGGTATCAACCAAAAATAAACTATCAATAATACCCGTTCACATATAAGATCAAACTTTCACCCTTGAAAGTGCAAAAATCCAACATGTAAATAAATAAATCTAAACATATATACTAATACACATATAGCGAACCCAAATATTCAAAAGAAAATCCCAAAATAACCAATAAAATTAAATACAAAGAGAAATTCAAAAAAAATATATAGAAATATATGAAAACATTGTACAAAATTTCAAAAATATAATCCAAAATGTAAGTGTCCAAAAATTAAGTAAATTAAAGTCACTCCAAAAACTTTGGGTCCAAAATGATGCAATTTATCAGATCCTTTGGTGCCGAGCCCCTCCAATGGCTCCCAAAAGGAAAGAATGTGCCTCAAAAGAAAGAAAACTCATATAGTGCATTAACTTAATAAATTAAATTTCATACCCATATCCCACATGCATTTGTGCAGCTTCAAAAAATTGTGCAAAATTAATATAGTGAAAATGTGAACAATGTGTCAAAACCGTGAATACAATAATCCAAGTGACCATACAGTGTACACTTGTATAGTGTAAGGCATATATTACTGTTACTGTTATCCTGTAGCTCAGCCTTCTTCAACCAAGGTGCCCAGGCAACTTGGGGTACCTCCAGGTTTCTCCAGGGTTGTCTTCAGGTTTCTTCAGGGGTGCCTTGGCAACAAATGCCTAAAAATGATAAAACTATAACTACGGTATCAACCAAAAATAAACTATCAATAATACCCGTTCACATATAAGATCAAACTTTCATCTTTGAAAGTGCAAAAATCCAATATGTAAATAAATAACCCTAAACATATATACTAATACACATATAGTGAACCCAAACAATATAAAAAAAAAAAAAAAAATAACCAATAAAATTAAATACAAAGACATTCAAAAAAATATAAAAATATATAGAAATATATGAAAACATTTTACAAAATTTCAAACATAATCCAAAATGTAAGTCACTAGTGTCCACAAATTAAGTAAATTAAAGTCACTCCAAAAACTTTGTGTCCAAAATGATGCATTTTATCAGATCCTTTGTGTCACGATATAAGGTCAGGTTCAGAGACCAGTTGCTATAGCAGTTGTAAGGTTTACCTGAAACCAGCAGGATTGGTACACCAGCGGCCCACCCTGGGAATGACGCAGGCTCACCTGAGGTGCGGGGTCTAAGCATCCACCGGTCTTCCCCAGAGCTCCTAATGGTGGAGATGGATTTGGCTGCGTGTGAATGCCAGGTCGCAGATCTCAGGATCACCCCACCAGGGAATGAGTAGGCTGGAAACCAAAAGCGGATCAAACAGATTAGGGATCAAACAGAAGCGGAGTCAGTCACAAGGCAAGGGTCGGTCACCAATGGTAGTAGATAGGATGAGGCAGAATCGTAGTCAGTAGCAAGCCAAAGGTTGGTAACGTAGATGAAGACGGCAGCAGGAACAGTAAGCGGGATATTGGCTGGTAAGGCACAATAATCTGGCAACCAGGAAGTGCAGAGACATGGCTTTTATAGGAAGTTCATGGGAGGAGCAAGGAGTTCAAGGTTCAAGACAAAACAGGGAAAAAGGCAGGATCGACCAAAGAATTGTCAAGGGAGCTGTCCAGCATTCCAGGTGGCTCAACGCAAAGAAACACCATTTCTCACCGCAGAAGGCCCAGGTTCAATTCCAGGCTCTGACACTTTGGGGCCGAGCTCCTCCAATGGCTCCCAAAAGGAAAGAATGTACCTCAAAAGAAAGAAAACTCATATAGTGCATTAACTTAATAAATTAAATATCATACCCGTATCCCATATGCATTTGTGAAAATGTGAACAATGTGTCAAAACTGTGATAGTGTGTCATTCTGTGAATACAATAATCCAAGTGACCATACAGTGTACACTTCCATAGTGTAAGGCATATATACCTCTTACTGTTATCCTGTAGCTCAGCCTTCTTCAACCAAGGTGCCCAGGCAACTTGGGGTACCTTCAGGTTTCTTCAGGGGTGCCTTGGCAACAAATGCCCAAAAATTGTATACAAGCCAGTAGGTGGATCAAACCTGTCTTTCAGTTCCACAAAGGACACAGGATTTCATTGGGCACCATTACGACCTGCCAGCATCCTAATAACCAATGACATCATCGGTTGATAAGGGGGATGTCAGCACCTACACAGCATCCTTGTTTAGCCCTCCCCTGCCCCGCTCCATCAGCACTGGGGTCACATTATCCGAGTGAGGGTGAGAAACATTGGAATGCTAGTCAGTACTGGAGTGCTTTGGAAGAATAAATCATCTCTAATGTCGGATGTCCTCTGGGTTTTCTTTCAGTGGGAACGCAGTTCAGGCACTTCCAGCACTGAAGGCATGTAATGGCAAGACATGGTGGGCCATGCTTGAGGGTCTAGTGATGCTGGCTGCTGAGGAATCTATTGTCGCTGGAGAGATCTATTGTTGCAGAGGAGTCTAATATTTCCAAGGATGTCTATTGGCACTGGCGGGGATCTATTGTTGCTGGATGGGTCAATTGATGTTGAGAGAATCTATTGTTGAGGGCATTGTCTACTGCTGCTGGAGGTTCTGTTGATGGTGGCTGCTGGGGGATCTATTGTTGCTGGTGGAAGTCTATTGTTCCTGGGGTGGATGTAGTATTGCTAGGGGGTGCATTGTCATGGGATGTGTAATATTGCTGCAGGGATCTATTGTTTCTGGGGGTATACACTCACTCATGCCATTTTATTAGGTACACCTTGCTAGTACTGGGTTGGACCCCCTTTTTGCCTTCAAAACTGCCTTATATCTTCATGGCATTGATTCTACAAGGTGTTGGAAACATTCCTCAGAGATTTTGGTCCATATTGACTACACTTCCCAGCATACCTTACAAAGCTTTAATCATTCCTCCATTGGCTGGGGGCTTGCTAGTCTTCTTCAGGCAGCCAATGGCAGTTGGCTTCACACACAGGACATTAGTAAAGTAATGGGGAAGATGCCACCATGCTCCAAAGGTCTCTCAGGTTTCCCTCATCAGCCTCCCGTCCTCATCAGCTTCATATTGGACTACACTCAGCGACCACTGTAGTAGATCCACCTTGCTAGTACCAGGTTGGACCCCCTTTTACCTTCAGAACTGCCTTCATTCTTCATGGCATAGATTCTACAAGGTGTTGGAAACATTTCTAGGAGATTTTGGTCCATATTGACTACACTTCCCAGCATGCCTTACAAACCTTTCATCATTCCTCCATTGGCTGGGGGCTTGCTAGTCTTCTTCAGGCAGCCAATGGCAGTTGGCTTCACACACAAGACATTAGTAAAGTAATGGGGAAGATGCCACCATGCTCCAAAGGTCTCTCAGGTTTCCCTCATCAGCCTCCCATCCTCATCAGCTTTATATAGGACTACATTCACCGGCCACTTTATTAGGTCTACCTTGCTAGTATCGGGTTGGACCCCCTTTCACCTTCAGAACTGCCTTAATTCTTCATGGCATAGATTCTACAAGGTGTTGGAAACATTCCTCAGAGATTTTGATCCATATTGACAGGAGTTACTGTTGTCTTTCTATCATCTGGAACCAGTCTGCCTATTCTCCTCTGACATCAACAAGGAATTTTCCTCCACGCAACTGCCGCTCACTGGATATTTTCTCCTTTTCGGACCATTCTCTGTAAACCCTAGAAATGGTTGTGCGTGAAAATCCCAATATATCAGCAGTTTTTAAAATGCTTATACCAGTCCGTCTGGCACTAACAACCATGCACGTTCAAAGTCACTTAAATCCCCTTTCTTCCCCGTTCTGATGTTTGGTTTGAACTTCAGAAAGTTGCCTTCACTACGTCTAGATGCCTAAATGCATTGTGTTGCTGCCATGTGATTGGTTGATTAGCAATTTGTGTTACAAAGCAATTGAGCAGGTGCACCTAACAAAGTGGCTGGTGAGTGTATTGTTGTAGGGGATCTATCAATGCTGGGGTGAGCCTATTTTTTCTGGTGGTGTCTTATGTCAATTATTGGTGGGACGGACCTACAGTTGAGACAGGGGTCTACTGTTCCTGGCTGCTGGAGGTTATATTCATGCTGGTGGCTGGGAGATCCATTGTTGCCAGGGGCAGGGGCGGACTGACCATTTGGAAACTCGGGCACTGCCCGAGGGCCCGGGGTCAGTAGGGGGCCCCATGAGAGACCCCTGGTACCTTTTTCATAGGCTTTTTTGAGTTTGGGCAAGGACACAGGGGCCCCATGATCCCCTATTGCCCGGGGGCCCCATGAGTTCTCAGTCCGCCCCTGGCCAGGGGTCTATAGTTCAAGGGTTGATCTTTTGATGCTGGGGGATCTATTGTTGTGGGGGATCTATTGTTGTTGGAGAAAGGGGATCTATTTTACTGCTTTTCTTGTTATCATTAACAAATTCCATGCAAATTACTTAGCACCAGGGGCGGACTGACCATTTGGAAACTAGGGCACTGCCCGAGGGCCCAGGGTCAGTAGGGGGCCCCATGAGATGCCCCCGGTACCTTTTTCATAGGCTTTTTTTGAGTTTGGGCAAGGACACAGGGGCCCCATGATCCCCTATTGCCCGGGGGCCCCATGAGTTGTCAGTCCACCCCTGCTTAGCACCACAAAATTATACTTGGTTCTGTAGTTTCTTAAATGGGCAGCACTGAGAGGTAGGGTTGGAGTGGTGGAACCAAGGGACAGAGCTCAGAGATGGGTAGGGGGCAAAGTCAATGGGTGACCCAAAAGGGGGGAGGACTTGCAAACATTCTGTGAGAAAAACAAAGCCATTAACTGTTTCCGTAGTGAGTGTTTGTAACCTATTTGTCAATAATTGATTTGCAGAATTACACTCTTGGGTTCCTGCCCGTTCTTTTTTTCTCATTGCTTGCTGTTTATCCTTCGGATCGGATGTGAGCCTCTGTGGAGCTCAAGATTTGCTGACTTCTTTATTACAACAAGTGCCCTTTGACCATCACACATTTCATGCGGCGGATGGATAGGAGGATTTTTCCCTACTTTGTCACTTGATATTCATGTTTGTGCATTTCACATTATTGAAGGAATATATTTTTAGGTGTCACTTGTTGTATGTTTTGATTAGTGCTACACTCAACTTTATTTGTCACCTGTCAGTCACGGCTCTCTGCTCTGCCCCTCCAGCGCTCACTGGAACGCCAGGCAGGAGAATGACTACAGCAAAGCCTGAGTCCAGTGTTTGACAGGATCGCCTCGGAAACAATGGGAACAGCTAAAAGTGAGTGCTTTATCAACCAATAGTATATGTTGCCCACAATATGCCACAATAGTATCTAATTTCCCATAATAATAAGGACAGAAAAATTATTCTTGATGCCAGCTGTAACGGAACCGACCCAGTCTGCGCTTGGGTGCTTCCGTTAGAATACCGCTTCCCTGTCCGAACACCGACAACCAGGGGTGGACTGACAACTCATGGGGCCCCCGGGCAATAGGGGATCATGGGGCCTCTTGCCCAAACTCAAAAAAGCCTATGAAAAAGGTAACAGGGGCATCTCATGGGACCCCCTACTGACTCTGGGCTCTCGGGCAGTGCCCGAGTTTCCAAATGATCAGTCCGCCCCTGCCGACAACAGACACCAAGCTGACCATACAAGACTAGACGACACCAGTCTGTCTGAACATGGAACTCTTTATTTGAAACTCGAACTGGCTTTTTATACACTCAGGGGACAGTCCCCCCTCCCTGAATAATGACGCAGGGTGGGGCAATCTACACTTAGCAACAAGAGACACAGAGGTATTCAAACTTCACACCAGCAGACAGTCCCACCAGGAGGGAGGACTGCTGGAGACACCCCCCCCCCTCACTAAGCTAATACACATAAACACATACATCCCATAATAGTTTGCTCCCAAGCAAGACACAGAATAGAACAATGGGATGCAACCACATGACATTAAACAATCAACAACCCTCACCCCAATATTAGGACATTTCACCCTGTACCCCTAACAGGCACAGGGTGACTTACACATAAGAGGGATATGGGGAGCTGAGACAGGGGTCTCCCCACCTCTCCAAAGTGAGCTGTGTTCCATGGGCCCCCAAAGTGACCCCCGTCACACCAGCCATCAAGCTAAGACGTGCTGTCTGGCTATTGTGCATGCCTGTAGGCATAGGTGTGCACATTTCCATGATCATTGATGACAGGCTGCCCATTCATCATTGCACTTATTTGTGAGCACATGCGCACACGCATGCAAGTCTGCTGCCACCAAGCAGCCTATTTGAACCTGAACTCTGCACTAGTTCTTTGCTGTATGGTCTTCAGCCTTGTTCCTGTGATTCAGTCTTGATCAGGGGCGGACTGACAACTCATGGGGTCCCCGGGCAATAGGGGATCATGGGCCCCTGTGTGCTCACCCACACTAAAACCACATCCACAAAAGCCTATGAAAGGTACCAGGGGCATCTCATGGGGCCCCTTACTGACCCCGGGCCTTCGGGCAGTGCCCGAGTTTCCGAATGGTCAGTCCGCCCCTGGTCTTGATGTGCCTCTTTGATTTTGTTACTGACCTGGTTTCTTCTCTGACCTTGCTCTCGGAATATCCCTACCTGCTCATGTTTGCTGTCTGCCTCTGCTACTGACCTCAGCTTGGACTTCTTACCATGCTTTTGCTTAGTGAATCTGTACTTAGCTGCTTGATTGTTGCTGACTTTTGACTGTTTCTGACTCTGATTCTGCTTGTGTCCTGGTGTCCTTCCATTCAGTTGCTGCTTAACCAAGCGTAGGACCTCACTCCACCATCAACTAGACTTCATGTTTCCACAGCGCATCACCAGCTGCACCTGTGCTTGTCAAATACCAGTACTCCCATCTTCTTGCTCACAGTGTCTACAACTTGGCACTTGTGCGTTTTCTTCTCCCCTGCAGTCCCTGTTCCAACAGCCAGCTGGGACGAGAACTGTGCAAGAGGCCACCTTCATCATCTCAGGCCTGGGATATAGTTGGCAATTCCTACAACATGCAGAATTCCAGGATACTCAACCAATTGTTGCAGGAAACCAGCTTCTCTTGTAGTGTAGATTTAGTGTCATCCCCAAGTGAAGTTCCTTCTTTAGTTTGAAGTCCTCTCTGGCACAGACCTTCCTTGGTTTTATAGAGTCTTCTTCTTAGTTCTTCTCTGTATTATGGAGCCCTTTCTTTCACAGACCTTCAATGATCTTATGGAGCCTCCTTCCATCTTGGTTATTCTGTGTTATGGGGCCCTTTCTGTCACAGACTTTCCTTGGTCTTATGGAGCCTCCTTTCTTCTTAGTTCTTCTCTGTGTTATGGAGCCCTTTCTGGAACAGACCTTCCTTGGTGCTATGGGGCCTCCTTTCTTTTTTGGTTCTTCTCAATGTTATGAAAACCTTTCTAGCATAGCCCGTCGTTGGTGTTATGGAGCCTCTCTACTTCTTAGTTCTTCTGTGTTATGGAGTCCTTGCTGGCACAGACCTTCCTTGGTGTTATGGAGCCTCCCGGCTTCTTAATTCTTCTCTGTGTCATGGAGTCCTTTTTGGCACAGAACTTCCTTCTGCTCAGGCCTTATTCCAGATTGCTTACCCTGTGTTCAGTATTGGTTCATAATCCCCAGGTGAAGTGCCTTCTTTGGTCTTGTGAAGTCCTCTTTGGCATATACATTCCTTGGTGTTATGGGGTCCTTTCTAGCACAGATCTTTCTTTGGTTTTATGCAGCCACCTTTCTTCTTAGTTCTTCTCTGTGTTATGAAACCCTCTCTGTCACAGACCTTCCTTGGTATTATGGAGCCTCCTTACTACTTAGTTCTTCTCTGTGTTATGAAACCCTCTCTGTCACAGACCTTCCTTGGTATTATGGAGCCTCCTTACTTCTTAGTTCTTCTCTGTGTTATGAAACCCTCTCTGTCACAGACCTTCCATGGTATTATGCAGCCTCCTTACTTCTTAGTTCTTCTCTGTGTTTTGGGGCCCTTTCTGGCACAGACATTCCTTGGTGTTATGAAGCCCTTCTGGCACACACCTTCTTTGGTGTAATGGACCCTCCTTACTTCTTAGTTCTTCTCTGTGTTGTGTAGCCTTCTTTAGCACAGATTTTCTTTGTACCCAGGTGTTCATCCAGACTCCTAACTCTGTGTTCCGCAAATGGCTGTTTTATCTCCTTTCTTGCCCTCCCTCTATTTTCCACCAGCATCACTTCCTGTTTTACTGGCCTTTATGAACCAGTTAAGCAAGTTAATTAGCATTAGAATACAGGAAGCCCAGCTTCCACATTCTACAGGGTAGCTAAAATATATTAATTATTCCATATACAGTGAAGGAAATAAGTATTTGATCCCCTGCTGATTTTGAATGTTTGCCCACTCACAAAGAAATTATCAGTATAAAAATCGAATGTTCGGTATATTGTAACACTGAGAGACAGAACAGCAACAACAAATTCAGCAGAAATGCGTCTAACAAATGATGACTGATCTGCATGTTCATGAGGGAAATAAGGATTTGATCCCCTTCACAAAACATGACTTAGTACTTGGTGGCAAATCCCTTTTTGGCAATCACAGAGGTCAGACATTTCCTGGAGTTGGCCCCCAGGTTTTCACACATCTCAGGAGGGATTTTGGCCCACTCCTCTTGGCAGATCCTCTCCAAGTCATTAAGGTTTGGTGGCTGACGTTTGGCAACTCGAACTTTCAGCTCCTCCACAGATTTTCAATCGGATTAAGGTCTGGAGACTGGCTAGGCCACTCCAGGACCTTAATGTGCTTCTTCTTGAGCCACTCCTTTGTTGCCTTGGCCGTGTGTTTTGGGTCATTGTCATGCTGGAACACCCATCCACGACCCATTTTCAATGCCCTGGCTGAGGGAAGAAGGTTCTCACCCAAGATTTGACGGTACATAATATAGCTATGGCAACAATCTTTGTTGTATCAGAAAATAACAAATCTCTCTCTCTCTCTATAAATATACGGTATATATATATATATATATATATGACATATCTCCCAGGAATTAAACAAATATATCATCCTTTTGTTTCACGTTTCACTCTTTACTAACAAAAAAGAAAACCGTATTTCATATCCAAATCCAACAAAGAATTGTGCGCCATTTTAAAATACAATAACAGATTCTTGTTGGTTTTCCGCAAGGAGAAAACTGCTGACGCGCAACTCTTTGGTTATTACTGACACAAGACATGGCATACATAAGCAACTGAGATGGGTTTCCCGCTGACAGATGATGGGAAGAAGAGAGGCCGTGTTCAGGTAATGTGTAGCGGCTCCTTAGATCATATTCTGATTCACAAATGCAGAGTCGGACACGGCGGCTGCTGTTTTGTTAGCGGGAGCATTGCATGGAGGCCGACTGACAGGTTCTTCTAGGTAGGAATGCGGCTTTACCGTCTGTTGAGCGTTTTGTGCTGCTCAGCTAGTTAATGCTGCTGTCACAGGAAGACGAGAAACAGGACTGTCCCTCCATGAAGTTTTAACGAGCGCTCACATTCACCGCGAAACTTCGGATATGGAAGATAAAAAAAAACGTGCACATGGAAGCAGGACGATAGCACACACATTGCTTACCTCTCTCCTTACCGCTGGGAAAGTTACCATCTTTGCCTGCAGTTTTGCAAGTAAATAGGAAATGAGGCAATGTGCTGTGCTACAAGCTGTCACCAATGTCATGTGACTAAAGCTGGTCTAATATGGTGCGATCTGATTGTATAGTTTCTTGATTGTTGGTGAGCTATGTCATAGTCTGACTCAGGGATGGGCTGACCATTTGGGTACTCGGGCACTACCCGAGGGCCCCGGGTCAGTAGGGGCCCCATGAGATGTCCCTGGTACCTTTCATAGGCTATTTTGGTTGTGGTTTGAGTGTGGGCAAGGACATAGGGGCCCCATGATCCCCTATTGCCTGGGGGCCCCATTAGTTGTCAGTCCGCCCCTGGTCTGACTGTACAATCTCTTTAATGTTGGCCCAAACTCCTGCATTTATAAACACCTGCCATTTTTTCAAAACAGCCTCCCCCTCCCCCCCCAATAAAACACAGTTTACTAGGCTTTAGTTATGAATGAACACACTGAGTGATCGGTACCGTGCTCATTCAAGAAAGGAAGGGACTGGTAATATGACCTTCCCCCACTTTCTATCCTGAAGGATCCCATTGTGTACTTGCAGCTGCCAGCAAGTGTCAGCGGACATCCATCGGCCAGTGTCTCGCTCTTGTCACTCCTGCTGCCGTCCATATCTTCACTACCACCCATTGCCAACCTTTGACTTGTTCCTCTACTCCGATTCCACTTACTCCCAACCTGCAACCACTTGTTACCAATCTTTGGCTTGTTTATTGACTACAATTCTGTTTGATCCCAACCTGCTATATCTACTATTGGACGCCGACTTGCTCACCTCCTGGTGGAGCAGGGGCGGACTGACAACTCATGGGGTCCTTGGGCAATAGGGGATCATGGGGCCCCTGTGTCCTCACCTACACCCAAAAAAGCCTATGAAAAAGCCAATGAAAGGTACCAGGGGCATCTCATGGGGCGCCCTACTGACCTCGGGCCCTCGGGCTGTTTTGGACTCAGTCACTTACAGACCATTTACCGTGATCTACCAGTGAGCCAAATTAATATGAGAATACGTGCACGTGGAAGTAAGACACTGACACTTCGCAGTTTGTCAACTTCCTAAAATTCTGTTTTATTGAGGAACTAACAGTATCATTTATAGGGCTTATGATGCAGGCAAAGCATATACATTGATTGGGTGAAAAGTCCACTGGGTTTCTGCGTGTTCTTCCATCCGTGTTGATATCTTCCAATCATTTTCCCCAAAAAGACTCATTCCCTTTTATGGGGGTTGTTTACATTAAAAGATACTTTTCTCCGAATGAGTCACCTAGGGTGAGACTCCGGATGAAGGCGCCATCTTAATTATCATCATTGTTCTGTCAACCGATATCTGATTGTTTACTTAAGAGAGTAAGGAATTTTAAAGAGCAAGAAACAGAAAGTAGCAAGCCTATAAAATTGTCATTTTACTGATCATCTAATAAAACGTGGACTGTCAATCACAATCCACTACAATCCCCCCTTAAAATGGCTATTTTATTCCTGACTGTCCCTATATCTTCTGATGTCCTAACTGCCTGGTGGCCCTCCCCTTGGAACTCTTTTAAGACGCATATAGAGCCCCTGAGTGGCTAATCCATCCCTAGAGTCTCGATACGTCCTGAGAAGGCCACAGTCAGGCACTGTCTTTCCCTGCTTATAGTTGTCTTTTAAGGGGGGGGGGGGAATTGTAGCATTCCTTTTTTTCTTTTTTATAAGTCTGAAATATGATGATAAGGGGCCTGAGTTTTCCTTAAGTTCATTTGATAGGTCCTCCAACCTCTTGATGGCCATTTGGGCCTGTGTTATCTGGAATATACGTACAGCAGGTCATGGTCTTTGGTATCATTTTAAAGACCTCCCCCTTTTTCAGCTAATAACATATCGAGTGTCATACGATTTTGAAAGACCATGTTAGAAGTAGCCTCCAACTGCTCTGCTATCCCCTTTAGGGCATCTCGTGTGTAATTTACAAACCGTTGTTGATTATAGTAGATGTAGTTTATCCAATCTACATTCTTGTTCTCAGTGATGAAGAGGAATAGGGATTCAAATCCTGCGGCCACCTGGTCACAATTCACTACAGGGCAGTGCCTGAGTGCTCAAATGGTCAGTCCACCCCTGTGGTGGAGTGATCCTGAGGACCACGACCTGGCACTAACACGCAGCAAAGCCCATCTCCACCATATGGAGCTCTGGTGAATACTGGTTGGTGCTTAGACCCCGCACTTCAGTTGAGCCCATGTCATCTGCTAGGATGACTTGGTTTTATACTTAGCTTGCTGGTCAGGGGGAGCCTCTCTACTGCAATAGGTGCTGGTCTCCAAGCCTGAGACTAAACTGTGACAGATTGTTTGATTATGAAAGCTACTGTTGGTGTCCCCTTTTAAAGAAAAAGTCTATAAGCTTTTAAATTAAAATTTAATAAAGTGCATCCTCATGGACCCCCTTAGAGTCTTGGGCCCTGGGTAGGGATTAGACGATGGTTTGGTCCAAGCCTAGGTTTGGACTGAACTTTGGCTATTTGGGCATCCAGACAAATGCCTATGCTTTAGCCCATTTGCCCCCCTATTTAATGGAGCAATATATCATATCGAGAAGCGGTATTTCTAAACCTTCCATATATGACAGCTCCCGCCATGGCCATACAAGGTCAATGATGTCACCATTATCCCCGCCCCTTCTCTTATTAGCGGATGACAGCTTTGGGAACTGTCATTCGGCTAGTGTCATTGTTGGTATCGGTCCCATGCAGCAGGTTGTCTTCTTTTTTTTTTTTTTGTGGTGAGTCGTGGGTGACAATGGATTTACAAATAGAGACTTTTTGGGGGGATTTTGTCTTTTTCTAATAGACTTGCCAAACATTTGGGTCTATTTATTATTGAGTGACAATGTTTTTTTGTGAATGAGTAGGGGTACTCTGCACCCCATATTCATTCAGGTAGACGGAAAGAGGATAAACTATATTGCCAAAATGATTGGAATGCCTGACTTTACACGCCCATGAACTTTAATGGCATCCCAGTCTTTGTCCGTAGGGTTCAATATTGAGTTGGCCCCGCCCTTTGCAGCTATAACAGCTTCAACTCTTCTGGGAAGGCCGTTCAAAAGGTTTAGGAGGGTGTCTATGGGAAGGTTTGACCATTCTTCCAACACATTTGTCAGGTCAGGCACTGATGTTGGATGAGAAGGCCTGGTTCGAGATGATTGTAATTTATCCCAAAGGTGTTCTATCGGGTGGAAGTCAGGACTCAATAGGCTGTGCAGGCCAGTTAAGTTCCTCCACCCCAAACTGGCTTCCCCATGTCTTTATGGACTTTGCTTTGTCCACTGGTGAGCAGTCATGTTGGAACAGGAAGGGGCCATCCCCAAACTGTTCCAACAAAGTTAGAAGCATGAAATTGTCCAAAATGTCACCTTAAGAGTTCCCTTCACTGGAACTAGGGGGCCAAGCCCAACCCCTGAAAAACAACCCCACACCATAATCCCCCCTCCACCAAACTTTACACTTGGCACAATGCAGTCAGGCAAGTACCGTTCTCCTGGCAACAGCCAAATCCAGACATATCCATCGGGTTGCCAGACAGAGAAGCGTGATTGGTCACTCCAGAGAACACGCCTCCACTGCTCTAGAGTCCAGTGGCGGTGTGCTTTACACCACGGCATCCGACGCTTTGCATTGCACTTGATGATGGAAGGCTTGGATGCAGCTGCTCGGCCATGGAAACCCATTCCATGAAGCTCTCTACACACTGTTGTTGGGCTCATCTGAAGGCCACACCAAGTTTGGAGGTCTTTAGCTATTGACTCTGCAGACAGTTGATGACTTCTGCTAACTATGCCCTTCAGCATTCATTCACCCCACTCTGTCTCTTTACGTGGCCTACCACTTGGTGGATGAGTTGCTGTTGTTCCCAGTTGCTTCCACTTTGTTATAATCCCACTAACAGTTGAGCGTGGAATATTTAGCAGCCAGGAAATGTCCCGGATGGACTTATTGCCCAGGTGGCCACCTATCACGGGACCACGCTTGGAGTCACTGATCTCCTGAGAGCGACCCATTCTTTCACAAATGTTTGTAGAAGCAGTCTGCATGGATATGGGATTTATTTTATACACCTGTGTCCATGGAGTTGATTGGAACACCTGATTCCAATGATTTGGAGATGTGTCTCCATACTTTTGGCAATATAGTGTATCTGTGGGTCCCTTTTATTAAAGGAGTCTTCCAGATTCTGATGAGCCCCCCACGACCACAGGGCCAGGGTTGTGGGGAAGAGGCCCTTGTCCTTACCCCCTTGCAGGGCTCCCCCCTAAATGTTGGTCATGTTCACCCTGGGCAATGGATGACCTTGTCCCGACACTGCTTACGACCAGTGAACGGAGATTCTATCACGGTGCTCCCAGCCTTCTTGCACCAAGGGCTCCCACTACAGCTGAGATGATGACAACGACAAGGATGATTATTACTTTTAAAAAAAAATAAACCCAATTCAAAATATGATCAGCGGGAATTGCTTACGAACGGCCAGCTTTGTTAAACGCTCAAATCTTATCTTGTGTTGTCAGGCTCCACCGCAAAGCAGACTCATGTGAACTCCTTTAACATTTTTTTCTCCCCCCCGATTTTAATGTTCCTGACGTGAAAGTCTCCCGCAGCGCTTCATCGACTGAACTTAAAACACGGGATAAGCCAGCAGAGGAGGAGGGGGATTTTACATTCCAGGTTACAGTAGAAGAGAACAAAAAAAAAGGCCACAAACAGACTTTAGGCCCCCCTCCTGCGTCTTCTGGCTTATAGGCTTTCTTGGCTGTCTCAGACAAAAGGAGCTTCAGCCCGGCATTATCAAAAAATTAAATCAAAAATTAAAACATCAGGGAGCCTCGGTGTCTGCTCCCAGCGACATCCCGATGTATCATTACAGCCCGCCGTGGAGCCAGTCACCAGCCCGGGCCCAAGTCTCAGGCGCAGTCAGTGTTGAGTTACTTCTGAAAAGAGGAGGCTCTTCATCGCACACAACTGCCGTCCTACGAACATATATCTTACTTTATAGTCATCGGCTGTGAAATCGAAGCTGAGGATAAATACATTAGCGCATTCAGAGAAACAGACCGCCAGCTGGGTTGAGGTCAGCGACTTCACTGAAAGACAAGACATTAAAGTGTTGGAGAAAACAAAATATGAAGATGATGTGTAATGCGGAGCAAAAAAAGAGACGCGCCGCTGTAAAATCTTTCCTGCTTCGCCCTTTTCTGATGTTTCAGATCAAATTTATTTTGATAGAACTTTTGGATGAAAAGTGATATTTCTATCTAATAGATCACTTTTTATTTTTTTTTTATAAAGGACAATATTGCTTCTTATCCATGGAACTTTGTCTTTGTAGTGTAAGTCCAACTCAGAAAAGTAGACTGAAGCACAGTCCTATCTTATGGCATGCTTTCTAAAGCTGGGTATATTCGGAGAAATGTGGGTTTTTTTTGTTGTTTTAAGAACGATTATTTGTTTTTCTAATCTAGAAATATTCGATTTTGACCACATTAATGAGAAAATTTAAAGGAGCATTAATGGAGAATTTTCCTTGAACAAATGCATTTCTAACAGTAGATGTGGGTTTGAAGTACTTCTGAATGACATTCGTCAAATCATCAAATGTACTGAGAATCTTCTTATGAATGTTCGTACAAATTTTATTAGAAAACTCTACTATTGTATAGACAACCCATTAAAGTCCGGACACTTTCCCCCCCTTCCAGTCCGGACGCTTTCCCCCCCTTCCAGTCCGGACGCTTTCACCCCCTTCCTGTCCGGACGCTTTCACCCCCTTCCAGTCCGGACGCTTTCACCCCCTTCCAGTCCGGACGCTTTCACCCCCTTTCTGTCCGGACGCTTTCACCCCCTTCCAGTCCGGACACTTTCACCCCCTTCCAGTCCGGACACTTTCCCCCCCTTCCAGTCCGGACACTTTCCCCCCCTTCCAGTCCGGACGCTTTCCCCCCCTTCCAGTCCGGACGCTTTCCCCCCCTTCCAGTCCGGACGCTTTCACCCCCTTTCTGTCTGGACGCTTTCATCCCCTTCCTGTCTGGACACTTTCACCCCCTTCCAGTCCGGACACTTTCACCCCCTTCCTGTCTGGACACTTTCACCCCCTTCCAGTCCGGACACTTTCACCCCCTTCCTGTCTGGACACTTTTACCCCCTTCCAGTCCGGACACTTTTACCCCCTTCCAGTCCGGACACTTTCCCCCCCTTTCTGTCCGGACACTTTCCCCCCCTTCCTGTCCGGACACTTTCACCCCCTTCCTGTCTGGACACTTTTACCCCCTTCCTGTCCGGACAGGAGAATTTTCCTTGAACAAATGAACTTCTAACAGTGGATGTGGTTTTGAAGTACTTCTGAATGACATTCGTCAAATCATCGAATGTACTGAGAATCTTCTTATGAATGTTCGTACAAATTTTATTAGAAAACCCTACTATTGTATGGACAACCCATTCAAGTCCGAACACTTTCCCCCCCTTCCAGTCCGGACACCTTCACCCCCTTCCAGTCCGGACACTTTCCCCCCCTTCCAGTCCGGACACTTTCACCCCCTTCCAGTCCGGACACTTTCCCCCCCTTCCAGTCCGGACACTTTCACCCCCTTCCAGTCCGGACACTTTCACCCCCCCTTCCAGTCCAGACACTTTCACCCCCCCTTCCAGTCCGGACACTTTCACCCCCCCTTCCAGTCTGGACACTTTCACCCCCCCTTCCAGTCTGGACACTTTCCCCCCTTCCAGTCCGGACACTTTCCCCCCTTCCAGTCCGGACACTTTCACCCCCTTCCAGTCCGGACACTTTCACCCCCTTCCTGTCCAGGGCAATTTTCAGCTTTCAGCGCTATCACACTTTGAATGACAATTGCGCGGTCATGCAATACTGTACCCATATGAATTTTTTACCATTTTTTTGAGACAGATAAAGCTTTATTTTGGTGGTATTTATTCACCGCTGGAATTTTTATTTTTTTTACTATGTAAATGAAAATGTCCACAAATTTTGAAAAAAAAGTGTTTTTTTTAATAAAATTTTGCAAATAAATAATATTTCATCATAAATCTTGGCCAAAATTTATTCCGTTATTTTTTTAGTAAAAAAAAAATCCAAATTAGTTTATAATCAAAAATTATAACTTTTAAACATTTTTTTTTACATTTTTATTTTATTTTTTTATATTATTATTTTTTTTTTTTTTTTTCCTTTTTACATACCATCACCCTAGCAGTAGTGTCACCATGGTGACACTGTACTACTTGTGGGGGGTGATGATGATTTTTTTTTTTTTACACTGATTGCTTTTACACCCATATAGGATGTAAAAGCAATCATTTCTCCTTCTCTCTGGCTGCATTCTTGCAGTCATTGAGAAATACTGAGTGAGCTGTGAGTGGTCACAGCTTGTCACATGGTACAAGGCTGTTGTGACTAGCCCTGTACCATGTGATCTCTGTGACCATTCACAGATTTCACACGTAGTAAGCGATGATGTCAGAAGTGACATCTTGCTTACTACTTTGCATGTGATCACTGATTGGCCAATCAGTGATCACATGATCGGGACCTCGTACAGAGGTCCCGTCTGACGATCGGTGTTTCACTGTGTCCGGAGGACACAGCGGGCACCGGATCGCAGTGCTGCGCGCTCCCAGGGAGCGCGCACAGCTAGAAAAGGCGGGTGCCGTTTATGAACGGCAACCCGCCCCTGGACTGCCACCGCCCTGCCGTTTATAAACAGCAGGTGGACGGCAAGAGGTTAACATGTGATAGTAAAACCGTCCGTATCATCACAACTACTTTGTACATCCGGATGGATTATACCGCGTTTTTTTCAGGAGAAATTGGGCTTTCATTTGGTGGTAAATGATAATGGATAGCTCCTGATTTTTTTCATTATCAAAGGAAAAGTGGCCCAAAATAGTAAACAAAAAAACATTTTTTTTTAATTAGTTGTGTGTTTTCTTGTTACAACCATAACCTACCACCAAAGAACAACCCAAAGTAAATTCTACAGCTCTTGACGATCGCAGCGATACCATATATGTGGATGTCATTCATTGTTCATCGGAGTACAGCCCAGAAACAATAGTGCGCATTTTTTTTTTTACCTAAAACACACTGACACTGACATTAACACTAACTGACACTGATATCATTTTTTTTTTTTTAATCCTGACCGTTGATCCTGAACTTTGACCCTGACCTTGACCCAAACACTAACCCTGGCACTGAACTAGATCAAACCTTGATCTAGGTATTTTTCTTTATTTTTTCTTTTATTTTTTAATATTTTTTTCTTATTTTTATTACAAACATTTATTTTTCTCTCTATGCCAGGAGTTAGAGAGATACAATGTATAATAGAATGTATATACAGTTGCAAGAAAAAGTATGTGAACCCCTTGGGATTCCGTGGAGTTTTGCATGAATCGGGCATAAAATGTGCTCTGAACGTCATCAACGCCAGCGATGGGGGCTTCTAGTGTGAAGGGGGCTTCTGATTTGCATGGGGAACTCTGACAGGATGGGGGACTCCTGATGGTAAGGCAGGATTTTGATGTGAAGGGGGCTTCTGATGTGAATGGGGGACTCTGATGTGATGGGGGCTTTGGATGTGAGGGGGAGACTATCAAGTGATGGGGTCTTCCAATGTGAAGGAGTCTTCTGATGTGAAGGGGGGACTCTCATGGGATGGGGTCTTCTGATGTGAAGGGGTCTTCTAATGTGAAGGGATCTTCTGATTTGAATGGGGAACTCTGATAAGATGTGAGGGGGAGACTATCAAGCAATGGGGTCTTCTAGTGTGAAGGGGTCTTTTGATGTGAGGAGGAGACTATCAAGTGATGGGGTCTTCTGGTGTGAAGGGGGGACTCTCATGGGATGGGGTCTTCTGATGTTTAGTGAGGCTTCTGATGTGCGGGGGAGACTATCAAGTGATGGGTTCTTCTAGCCTGAAGTCACTTCTTGAAGAATGTTTATTGGTTGACTCTCTGAGTATCTGTACAATGTACAGTTGCAAGAAAAAGTATGTGAACCCCTTGGGATTACGTGGAGTTTTGCATGAATTGGGCATAAAATGTGCTCTGAACGTCATCTAAGTCACAACAATAGAAGAACACAGTCTGCTGAACATAATACTACACAAACATTAGATGTTGCCATGGTTTAATTGCACATAACATGTAAACATTCACAGTGCAGGGAGGAAAAAGTATGTGAACCTTTGGACTTAATAACTGGTTGACCCTCCTTTGGCAGCAATAACCTCAACCAAACGTTTCCTGTAGTTGCAGATCAGACCTGCACAACGATCTGGAGTCATTTTGGACCACTCCTCTTCACAAAACTGTTTCAGTGTAGCAATATTCTTGGGATGTCTGGTGTGAATCGCTCTCTTAAGGTCATGCCACAGCATTTCAATCGGGTTGAGGTCAGGACTCTGACTGGGCCGCTCCAGAAGGCGTATTCTGTGCTGTTGCAGCCATTGTTTTGTTGAATTACTTGTATGCTTTGGGTCATTGTCCTGTTGCATCACCCATCCTCTGCGGAGCTTCAGTTGGTGGACAGATGGTCGTACGTTTTCCTGCAAAATGTCTTGATAAACTCTGGAATTCATTTTCCCATCAATGACAACAATCCGTCCAGGCCCTGAGGCAGCAAAGCAGCCCCAAACCATGATGCTCCCTCCGCCATGTTTCACAGTGGGGATGAGGTTTTGATGTTGGTGTGCTGTGCCTTTTTTTCTCCACACATAGCGTTGTGTGTTCTTCCCAAACAACTCAATCTTGGTTTCATCTGTCCACAGTATATTTTGCCAGTAGTGCTGTGGAACATCCAGGTGCTCTTTTGCAAACTTCAAACGTGCTGCAATCTTCTTTTTGGACAGCAATGGCTTCCTCCGTGGTGTCCTCCCATGTACTCCATTCTTGTTTAATGTTTTCCTTATTGTAGATGTGTCAACAAAAATGTTAGCATGTGCCAGAGATTTCTGTAGGTCTTTAGCTGACACTCTGGGATTCTTCTTTACCTCATGCAGCATTCTGCGCTGTGCTCTTGCAGTCATTTTTACAGGACGACCACGCCCAGGGAGAGTAGCAACAGTGCTAAACTTTCTCCATTTGTAGACAGTCTGTCTTACCGTGGACACAGGAACATCAAGGCTTTTGGAGATACTTTTGTAACCCTTTCTAGCTTCATGCAAGTCAACAATTCTTGATCGTAGGTCTTCTGAGAGCTCTTTTCTGCAAGGCATGGTTCACATCAGACAGTGCTTCTTGAAACCAGTAAACCCAAAACAGGTGTGTGTTTTTTAAGGGCAGGACAGCTGTCAGCAACACATCCAATATCATCACACTGATTGGAGTCAAGGTTGGCTCACTCCTGGCTCCAATTAGCTCTGGGAGAAGTCATTAAGCTAGGGACTCACATACTTTTTCCTCCCTGCACTGTGAATGTTTACATGTTATGTGCAATTAAACCATGGCAACATCTAATGTTTGTGTAGTATTATGTTCAGCAGACTGTGTTCTTCTATTGTTGTGACTTAGATGACGTTCAGAGCACAATGCCCAATTCATGCAAAAATCCACGTAATCCCACGAGGTTCACATACTTTTTCTTGCAACTGTAATGATACAATGTATACTGGAATGTATATAATTAGAGATGAGCGAATCGAACTTGGCGAAGTGGAATTCGTTTCGAATATTAGGAAAAATTCGATTCGCATCGAATCCGAATTTTAGCAAACTTCGGATGCACGAATCGAATTTTCCCCGATCAGCCGGCAAAAGTGTCACTGCAGAGAGCTCCGCTATTTCTGACAGTTCTGACAGTTCATGTACAGCGGTTGAAACATTGTATCTATTTGTTTCCATTTAGGATACAGATGTTTTTATTCAGAAATAAATAGATACAATGTTTCAACCGCTGTAAATGTAAAGGAACTGTCAGAGAACTGTCAGAAATAGCGGAGCTCTCTGCAGATACACTTTTTGCTGTACTGGAATACTTCTTCTTTTCATTCTTCCTCTTCTTTTCATTCTTCTTCTTCTTCTTCTTCTTCTTCTTCTTCTTTTCATTCTTCTTCTTTTCATTCTTCTTCTTCTTCTTTTCATTCTTCTTCTTCTTCTTCTTCTTTTCATTCTTCTTTTCATTCTTCTTCTTCTTCTTTTCATTCTTCTTTTCATTCTTCTTCTTTTCATACTTCTTCTTCTTCTTTTCATTCTTCTTCTTCTTCTTTTCATTCTTCTTCTTCTTCTTTTCATTCTTCTTTTCATTCTTCTTCTTTTTCTTCTTCTTCTTCTTCTTTTCAATCTTCTTCTTCTTCTTTTCATTCTTCTTCTTCTTCTTTTCATTCTTTTTTTCATTCTTCTTCTTCTTCTTCTTTTCATTCTTCTTTTCATTCTTCTTTTCATTCTTCTTCTTCTTCTTTTCATTCTTCTTTTCATTCTTCTTTTCTTTCTTCTTCTTCTTTTCATTCTTCTTTTCATTCTTCTTCTCATTCTTCTTCTCATTCTTCTTTTCATTCTTCTTCTTTTCATTCTTCTTTTCATTCTTCTTTTCATTCTTCTTCTTCTTCTTTTCATTCTTCTTCTTCTTCTATTCATTCTTCTTTTCATTCTTCTTCTTCTTCTTCTTCTTCTTCTTTTCATTCTTCTTTTCATTCTTCTTCTCATTCTTCTTTTCATTCTTCTACTTCTCATTCTTCTTCTCATTCTTCTTTTCATTCTTCTTCTCATTCTTCTTCTCATTCTTCTTCTTCTTCTTTTCATTCCTCTTCCTTTCATTCTTCTTCTTCTTCTTTTCATTCTTCTTCTTCTTCTTCTTTTCATTCTTCTTTTCATTCTTCTTCTTCTTCTTTTCATTCTTCTTCTTCTTCTTTTCATTCTTCTTTTCATTCTTCTTCTTCTTCTTTTCATTCTTCTTTTCATTCTTCTTCTTCTTCTTTTCATTCTTCTTCTTCTCATTCTTCTTCTTCTTCTTTTCATTCTTCTTCTTCTCATTCTTCTTTTCATTCTTCTTCTTTTCATTCTTCTTTTCATTCTTCTTCTTCTTCTTTTCATTCTTCTTCTTCTTTTCATTCTTCTTTTCATTCTTCTTTTCATTCTTCTTTTCATTCTTCTTCTTTTCATTCTTCTTTTCATTCTTCTCATTCTTCTTTTCATTCTTCTTTTCATTCTTCTTTTCATTCTTCTTTTCATTCTTCTTCTCATTCTTCTTTTCATTCTTCTTTTCATTCTTCTTCTCATTCTTCTTTTCATTCTTCTTCTCATTATTCTTCTTCTTCTTTTCATTCTTCTTCTTCTTCTTTTCATTCTTCTTTTCATTCTTCTTCTTCTTCTTCTTTTCATTCTTCTTCTCATTCTTCTTTTCATTCTTCTTCTTCTTCTTCGTCGTGCCCCGTGACTGCCCAAATGAGTGAAGTGTGCGGTGATTCTAAGATCGACGGCACTCATCTGCATGTCATACTGACTGACAGTATTATTTCTCTTCCCCAGCAGACTCCAAGGGCATTTAAATTAAAGGTACAGTGTTCTGCACTAATATAAAGGCTCTCTGAAGCCTAGAAACCCTTTTAATAAGTTAAATTTGCGGCGAATAAATTTGCATCGAATCGAATTTCTCCCGCAAATTTGGCGAATCAGCCAAATCGAATTTTTGAATAATTCGCTCATCTCTATATATAATGATACAATGTATAATGGAATGTACAGTTGTGAGAAAAAGTATGTGAACCCCTTGGGATTACGTGGAGTTTTGCATGAATTGGGCATAAAATGTGCTCTGAACGTCATCTAAGTCACAACAATAGAAGAACACAGTCTGCTGAACATAATACTACACAAACATTAGATGTTGCCATGGTTTAATTGCACATAACATGTAAACATTCACAGTGCAGGGAGGAAAAAGTATGTGAGGCCCTAGGTTAATGACTTCTCCCAGAGCTAATTGGAGCCAGGAGTGAGCCAACCTTGACTCCAATCAGTGTGATGATATTGGATGTGTTGCTGACAGCTGTCCTGCCCTTAAAAAACACACACCTGTTTTGGGTTTACTGGTTTCAAGAAGCACTGTCTGATGTGAACCATGCCTTGCAGAAAAGAGCTCTCAGAAGACCTACCATCAAGAATTGTTGACTTGCATGAAGCTGGAAAGGGTTACAAAAGTATCTCCTTGAGCCTTGATGTTCATGTGTCCACGGTAAGACAGACTGTCTGCAAATGGAGAAAGTTTAGCACTGTTGCTACTCTCCCTAGGCGTGGTCGTCCTGTAAAAATGACTGCAAGAGCACAGCGCAGAATGCTGCATGAGGTAAAGAAGAATCCCAGAGTGTCAGCTAAAGACCTACAGAAATCTCTGGCACATGCTAACATTTTTGTTGACACATCTACAATAAGGAAAACATTAAACAAGAATGGAGTACATGGGAGGACACCACGGAGGAAGCCATTGCTGTCCAAAAAGAATATTGCAGCACATTTGAAGTTTGCAAAAGAGCACCTGGATGTTCCACAGCACTACTGGCAAAATATACTGTGGACAGATGAAACCAAGATTGAGTTGTTTGGGAAGAACACACAACGCTATGTGTGGAGAAAAAAAGGCACAGCACACCAACATCAAAACCTCATCCCCACTGTGAAACATGGCGGAGGGAGCATCATGGTTTGGGGCTGCTTTGCTGCCTCAGGGCCTGGACGGGTTGTTGTCATTGATGGGAAAATGAATTCCAGAGTTTATCAAGACATTTTGCAGGAAAACGTACGACCATCTGTCCGCCAACTGAAGCTCCGCAGAGGATGGGTGATGCAACAGGACAATGACCCAAAGCATACAAGTAATTCAACAAAACAATGGCTGCAACAGCACAGAATACGCCTTCTGGAGTGGCCCAGTCAGAGTCCTGACCTCAACCCGATTGAAGTGCTGTGGCATGACCTTAAGAGAGCGATTGACACCAAACTTTCCAAGAATATTGCTACACTGAAACAGTTTTGTGAAGAGAAGTGGTCCAAAATGACTCCAGATCGTTGTGCAGGTCTGATCTGCCACTACAGGAAATGTTTGGTTGAGGTTATTGGTGCCAAAGGAGGGTCAACCAGTTATTAAGTCCAAAGGTTCACATACTTTTTCCTCCCTGCACTGTGAATGTTTACATGTTATGTGCAATTAAACCATGGCAACATCTAATGTTTGTGTAGTATTATGTTCAGCAGACTGTGATCTTCTATTGTTGTGACTTAGATGACGTTCAGAGCACATTTTATGCCCAATTCATGCAAAACTCCACGTAATCCCAAGGGGTTCACATACTTTTTCTTGCAACTGTATATAATGATACAATGTATAATAGGATGTATATAACGATACAATGTTTAATAGGATGCATATAATGATACAATGTATAATAATGTATCAATGTATAATGATACAATGTATAATGGGATGTCTATAATGATACAATGTATAATAGGGTGTATATAATGATACAATGTATAATGGGATGTCTATAATGATACAATGTATAATAGGGTGTATATAATGATACAATGTATAATAGGATGTATATAATGATACAATGTATAATAGGATGTATATAATGATACACTGTATAATGGGATGTATATAATGATACACTGTATAATGGGATGTATATAATGATACAATGTATAATAGGATGTATATAATGATACAATGTATAATGGTATGTATATAATGATACAATGTATAATAGGATGTATATAATGATACAATGTATAATAGGATGTATATAATGGTACAATGTATAATGGGATGTATATAATGATACAATGTATAATAGAATGTATATAATGATACAATGTATAATGGGATGTATATAATGATACAATGTATAATGGGATGTATATAATGATACAATGTATAATGGGATGTATATAATGATACAATGTATAATGGGATGTATATAATGATACAATGTATAATGGGATGTATATAATGATACAATGTATAATGGGATGTATATAATGATACAATGTATAATGGGATGTATATAATGATACAATGTATAATAGAATGTATGTAATGATACAATGTATAATGGGATGTATATAATGATACAATGTATAATGGCATGTATATAATGATACAATGTATAATGGGATGTTTATAATGATACAATGTATAATAGGATGTATATAATGGTACAATGTATAATGGGATGTATATAATGATACAATGTATAATAGAATGTATATAATGATACAATGTATAATGAGATGTATATAATGATACAATGTATAATAGAATGTATATAATGATACAATGTATAATGGGATGTATATAATGATACAATGTATAATGGGATGTATATAACGATACAATGTATAATGGAATGTATATAATGATACAATGTATAATAGGATGTATATAATGATACAATGTATCTCTCTTCTCCATTCATAGAGAGAGAAAAAAGCAAGGGGGCCTGGCTGTACAGTGACTTATCACTGTGATAGCCAATCAGAGGCTATCACAGCGATCATGTGACCCGGAATCGTGAGTCCCGGGTCCCGATCATTAGAATGAGACCCGGTGCTCTCAGTGACGCCGTGGTCTTTGTGTTGGGAGGCTCCCAGCACAAAGACAGGTGCGCAAATATGCGGCCCCACGGAAAATAGCCCAGTTCCATGAGGCTGCATATTTGTGTGACGTCGGCGTCAAGGGGTTAAAGTGATAATAAAATGTGCTTCCCGACTGCCCTATTGCAGAAATACTGCTACAGGGTGGCATGGGTGTGCAAAATCATATATATATATATGTGTGTGATTTTGCATTTCCGGGTAAGGGGAAAGCGCGAGGCATGCAAGCGCCCTACCCGCGCCACCATTCGCAGCCGCGGCTGTCAATTACCGAGGATCTCCCATGAGGAGGAGGACTGTTTTGTTTACTGAGAGTTCTCCTCCCTGTCAGCTCGATCTATGCCTCCATAAGACAGACAGAGCCGGAGCTCGGCCCTGCCCCCGCTCTCTCCTCATGGCTGTGATTGACAGCAGTGGGATCCAATGGCTCCTTCCGCTGCTGTGTCTCAGGCAATGAGGAGGGAGAGACCCGGGACAGCAGAGGCTCCCGTGCACATTGCTGGATCGAGAGGGGGCTCAGGTCAGTATTAGTGGGGGCTGTAGGGGGAGGGGGGGGGCTGCACACAGAAGATTTTTTTTTACCTTCATGCAGAGAATGAATGAAGGTAAATAACCTTCAGGAATTACAACCGCTGTACAGCTCAACATGCGGGTGTTCCGTGCGATTCCAATGCAGGCAGTCCCCAATGGAGATCTATTGGGATGCAGCGGCTGTACAGACACAGCTGCTGCTCCCAATTTGACAACCATGCGGGTGCGGCTACACGGCAGCTGAACCGAACTTGGGGCTTAGGGACACGTATCTGCACACATCTGTTCGGATGTCCGATTATCAAAGCTACAACATGGCAATGGGGTTGATTTACTAAAGGAAAATAGACTATGGGGGTTATTTACTAAAAGAGGAGAGCGCAAAATCTGGTCTAACACTACATAGGAACCAATCAGCTTCCAGGCTGTATTGCCAAAGCTTAGTGAACAAGCTGATGATAGAAGCTGATTGGCTACCGTGCACAGCTGAACAAGATTCTGTGTGCACCAGTTTTAGTAAATCCCCCCCCCTTGACATGACAAGGGGCAGACTGACAACTCATGGGGCCCCCGGGCAATAGGGGATCATGGGGCCCCTGTGTCCTTGCCCAAACTCAAAAAAGCCTACAAAAAAGGTACAAGGGGCATCTCATGGGGCCCCCTACTGACCCAGGGCCCTCGGGGTGTGCCCGAGTTTCCAAATCGTCAGTCAACCCGTGTACATGACTGTGACCTGTGATAAGCTGTCTTCCACAACCACACCTTAGTAGCAGAGTTTGGCTGTTCCTCACCCAGTGTGAGCCTCTACACAGTTGTTTCTGTTTCAGTGAATGGCTGTGTTTCAAACTACATATGAAATTGATGATCATTAGTGCACCAGATTTAGAAAATCTCCCCCTATGCCTTTTACAAGTTGCATCTTGAGAAATGTGGCGATGCTTCACTTTTACAAAGAATACCCAATCACATGTGAGGAAGGTAAAAAAAAAAAAACATTTTTGCTTGCACACGATTGGACAATGGAAGTTAGCTGAGCTTTCCCTGATTTACTAAGCTCTGGAGCAACTGCACTTGCAAAGTGCACAGTCTGGGGTGAACTGAAGGCAGGTAGACTGTGCGCTCTGCAGGTGCAACTGCCCTTTTTTTTCCTGGTAAATGAACACATGGTAAAGCTACACTTTGTTAACCCATTCACGCCGGCGCCTCCCAGCCCTTTAAGAGTTTCAGAAGTCGGGAGGCGGGGCGGGGCTTAGGGTCACATGATCGGGAAAGGTCCCGATCGAAAGAGGAGATTGGGACATTTCCGTGAGTACCGGACATGTGTGCTGGGAGTGGGCAGGGCGCGTGCTCTCGGCACATATGTCCTTTTTTAATAGAACGCAAATGTGCAGCCGCTCGGCGTCTAGGACCAGGGGCAGACTGACCATTTGGAACCTCGGGCACTGTCTGAGGGCCCGGGGTCAGTAGGGGGCCCCATGAGATTCCCCTGGTACCTTTTTCATAGGCTTTTTTGAGTTTGGGCAAGGACACAGGGGCCCCACGGTCCCCTATTGCCTGGGGGCCCCATGAGTTGTCAGTCCGCCCCTGGGTACCCCTTTAAATAAGGGAGAACCCTGATGCTGCCCTTCTTGTGAATGAGTAAGGGATACTTGTACCCAGGGGCGGACTGACCATTTGGAAACTCGGGCACTGCTTGAGAGACCAGGGTCAGTAGGAGGCCCTTTTTTGAGTTTGGGCAAGGACGCAGGGGCCCCATGGTCCCCTATTGCCCGGGGGCCCCATGAGTTGTCAGTCCGCCACTGCTAGGCCCATTTGCGTTCAGCCGGCGTGAAGAGGTTAAGAATACTCAGTCAGGTGAGAGGGAAATTAAAAAACAAAACATTTTTGCTTGCACTTGACTGGATGATGACAATCAGCAGAGCCTTCCCTCATTTACCAAGCTCCGGGGAAAACGAGTGTAACTGCACTTGCAAATTGCACAGTCTACTTGCCTTTAGTAAATCTAGCCCATTGCAATATGTAGGTTAAAGTAGACCTAAGGGAAATATTCTAAATGCTGCATGTTGCATTTTCTTTTTTTGTGTGACAGCATACAGGCTAGTTTCAATTTAACAAGATATAGAACACTTAATTGCAACATTATTATTATTATTATTATTATTATTATTATTATTATTATTATACAGTATTTATATATAGCGCCAACATTATATTATAATAAAACAATCGCCGGAGCAGATTTAGCAAGGATACACAAGATCCCCCCAGAGCAGATTTAGCAAGGATTTAATAGAACCCCACTAGGGCAAATTTAACAGGATCCAATGGTCCCTCGCCAAAGCAGATTTAACAATGATCCAATGGACCACCAGAGCAGATTTAACAAGGATACATAAGATCCCCACTAGAGAAGATCTAATGAGCATCCACAGGACGCCTCCAGAGCATATTTATCAGGGATCCAATGGATCCTTGCTAGAGCAGGTTTAAAAAGGATTCAATGGACCACCAGAGCAGATTTATCAAGTATCTAATAGACCTCCACTAGGACAAATTTAACAAGGATCCAATGGACTCTCGCCAGAGCAGATTTAACAAGGATATAATAAGGCCTGTCAGAGAAGATCTAATAAGGATCCACAGGACCCCTCCAGAGCAGATATAACAAGGATCTAATAGATCCCCACAAGAGCAGATTTAACAAGGATCCAATGGACTCTCGCCAAAACAGATTTAACAAGGATCCAATGGACTCTCGCCAAAACAGATTTAACAAGGATCCAATGGACTCTCGCCAAAACAGATTTAACAAGGATCCAATGGACTCTCGCCAAAACAGATTTAACAAGGATCCAATGGACTCTCGCCAAAACAGATTTAACAAGGATCCAATAAGGCCTGTCAGAGAAGATCTAATAAGGATCCACAGGACCCCTCCAGAGCAGATTTAACAAGGATCTAATAGATCCCCACAAGAGCAGTTTTAACAAGAATTCAATGTCCCTTGCCAGAGCAGATTTAACAAGGATCCAATGTATCCCCAAAAGATCAGATTTAACAAGGATTCAATGTATCCCCCCAGAGCAGCTATAACAAGGATCTAATAGAACCCCACCAGAGAAGATCTAATAAGAATCCACAGGACCCTACCAGAGCAGATTTAACAAGGATACACAAAATCCCCCCAAAAGCAGATTTACCAAGGATCTAAAAGACCCCCACTAGGGCAAATTTCACAAGGATCCAGAGAACCCTCACCAGAGAAGATCTAACAAGGATCCACAGGACCCCTCTAGAGCAGATTTAACAAGGATCTAATAGATCCCCACAAGAGCAGTTTTAACAAGAATTCAATGTCCCTTGCCAGAGCAGATTTAACAAGGATCCAATGTATCCCCAAAAGATCAGATTTAACAAGGATTCAATGTATCCCCCCAGAGCAGCTATAACAAGGATCTAATAGAACCCCACCAGAGAAGATCTAATAAGAATCCACAGGACCCTACCAGAGCAGATTTAACAAGGATACACAAAATCTGCCCAAAAGCAGATTTACCAAGGATCTAAAAGACCCCCACTAGGGCAAATTTCACAAGGATCCAGAGAACCCTCACCAGAGAAGATCTAACAAGGATCCACAGGACCCCTCCAGAGCAGATTTAACAGGAATTCAATGGACCCCTTCAAATAAGATTTAACAGGGATCCGATGGATCCCTCCAGAGCAGATTTAACAAAGATCCACAGGATCCCTATCAAAGCAGATTTAACAAGGATTCAACAGACCCCTGCCAGAGCAGATCTAATAAGGATCCAATGGACCCCTCCAGAGCAGGGGTAACAGAAATCTAATGGACCCCTTCAAAGCAGATTTGACAGGGATCCAACAGACCCCTGACAGAGCAGATTTAACAAGGATTCAATGGACCCCTCCACAGCAGATTTAGCAAGGATCCAATAGAGCCCATCAGAGCAGATTTAACAAGGATATAATGAACCCCCGCCAAAGCAGATATATCAAGGATTCAATGGACCCCCACTAGAGAGAAGATCTAACAAGGATCCACAGGACCCCTCCAGAGCAGATTTAACAGAAATCCAATGGATGCCTCCAGAGCAGATTAACAAAAACCCACAAGACCCCTATCAAAGCAGATTTAACAAGGATCCAACAGACCCCTCCAGAGCAGATTTAACAAGGATCCAATGGACCCAGGGGTGGACTGACCATTTTGAAACTCGGGCAGTGCCCGAGGGCCCGGGGTCAGTAGGGGGCCCCATGAGATGCCCCTTGTACCTTTTTCATAGGCTTTTTTGAGTTTGGGCAAGGACACAGGGGCCCCATGATCCCCTATTTCCCGGGGGCCCCATGAGTTGTCAATCCACTCCTGAATGGACCCCTCCAGAGCAGATTAAACAAGGATCCAATGGACCCCTCCAGAGCAGATTAAACAAGGATCCAACAGACCCCTGCCAGAGAAGATTTAACAAGGATCCAACAGACCCCTCTAGAGCAGATTTAACAAGGATCCAATGGACCCCTCCAGAGCAGATTTAACAAGGATCCAATGGACCCCTCCAGAGCAGATTAAAACAAGGATCCAACAGATCCCTCCAGAGCAGATTTAACAAGGATCCAACAGACCCCTCCAGAGCAGATTTAACAAGGATCCAACAGACCCCTCCAGAGCAGATTTAACAAGGATCCAACAGACCCCTCCAGAGCAGATTTAACAAGGATCCAACAGACCCCTCCAGAGCAGATTTAACAAGGATCAAACAGACCCCTCCAGAGCAGATTTAACAAGGATCCAAAAGACCCCTCCAGAGCAGATTTAACAAGGATCAAACAGACCCCTCCAGAGCAGATTTAACAAGGGTCCAATGGACCCCTCCAGAGCAGATTTAACAAGGATCAAACAGACCCCTCCAGAGCAGATTTAACAAGGATCCAATGGACCCCTCCAGAGCAGATTAAACAAGGATCCAACAGACCCCTCCAGAGCAGATTTAACAAGGATCCAAAAGACCCCTCCAGAGCAGATTTAACAAGGATCCAATGGACCCCTCCAGAGCAGATTTCACATGATTTCCCATCTCCAGTACCCCGTGCATCTTATTTCAGCACAATAGATCAGGTATAGCAGAGAATTTAGCCTTCCTCTTCCTCTGAAGGTGCCCTTTGTTGTATTCTGCACAATGCGGGGATTTTATCCAGTAATTGTCTGAAGATTTGGGGGGGGGGGTGAGATAAATCTGCGCATTGACTCAAAAAAATCCCTCCAAAAAAAAAATAGAACAAGGCTAAACGTTATTTGCGTCGGTCACATAAAACGTAACAGTAAAATTTTGGAAGAAAAAGAAAAAAAGAAAATGTTTCTGTGAATAAAAGTGCCGGCTGAGGAATTTAATAAGGATCCACAGACCTGATCCAGTTTTGTGAGCGCAGGGATTCCAAAAACGACTTTGTGAGCCATTACTGAATCCCAAAGTAACTTACTGAATATATCGAATATGAGGTGGAATTTCCCCGTATCGGCAGGTTAGGCTGTTGTTAGCTGTGTTATTAAAGGGAACTTGTCACTGCAGACACGGTTTCCAATGCTCTTACCTGAAGTGAACCTGTCACAGAACTGGGCGACTCAAACTAAACAGGTTATGAGTTAAATACAAAATCGGAAAATATTTTTATCGATCCCCATACGCTTAAATGATCAGGAGATCTGGAGATATAGACAGCTAAAGATAGACTTGAAAGAACAAAATTAACGGAGAAAAGAGTTAAAGTGGTTGAAGACTTGAAATATGAACAAAGCATACCCCATCTATAGTATGTACTTGTCTCAATCCAAAGTGTCATTTCTGTCTGCTGCTTCCTTCATTTGCTATCAGCATGAGGGACGTTTGACAAGATTTCCTGACACCAAGAGAAAAAAGGGGACAGGGGAGGGAGCTCCTGCAGATTGACAGCCTCAGCTCTGTTCCTGTGTGCTATGTGGAAGGGGGTGTGTCTCTTTCCTCCAATCAGTTTTCACAGCTCTCCTGACTGAGCCCTTTGCCAGAGCAAGTTTAACAAGGATCCAATGGATCCCAACAAGAGTAGATTTAACAAGGATACACAAGATCCCCCCAAAGCAGATTTACCAAGGATCTAATAGACCCCCACTAGGGCAAATTTAACAAGAATCCAAAAGACTCCCATCAGAGCAGATTTCACAAGGACCAACAGGAGCCCTCCAGAGCAGATTTAACAAGAATCCAATAGTCCCCACCAGAGAAGATATAACAAGAATCCAATAGTCCCCACCAGAGCAGATATAACAAGGATCCAGAGGACCCCTCCAGAGCAGATTTAACAAGAATCCAATAGTCCCCACCAGAGAAGATCTAACAAGGATCACGAGGACCCCTCCAGAGCAGATATAACAAGGATACAGAGAACCCCCGCCAGAGCAGATATAACAAGAACCCAATAGTCCCCACCAGAGAAAATCTAACAAGGATCCAGAGGACCCCTCCAGAGCAGATAAAACAAGGATACAGAGAACCCCCGCCAGAGCAGATATAACAAGAACCCAATAGTCCCCACCAGAGAAAATCTAACAAGGATCCAGAGGACCCCTCCAGAGCAGATTTAACAGGAATCCAATGGACCCCTTCAAATAAGATTTAACAGGGATCCAATGGATGCCTTCAGAGCAGATTTAACAAAGATCCACAGGATCCCTATCAAAGCAGGTTTAACAGGGACCCAACAGACCCTTGCCAGAGCAGATTTAACAAGGATCCAATGGACCCCTTCAAATAAGATTTACCAAGGATCCAATGGATGCCTCCAGACAGGGACGAACTGACAACTCTTGGGGCCCCCGGGCAGTTGGGGATCATGGGGCCCTTGTGTCCTTGCCCAAACTCAAAAAAGCTTATGAAAAAGGTACCATGGGGCTCCCTACTGACCCCGGGCCCTCGGGCAGTGCCCAAGTTTCCAAATGGTCAGTTCGCCCCTGCCTCTAGAGCAGATTTACCAAAGATCCACAGGATCCCTATCAAAGCAGATTTAACAAGGATCCAACAGACCTCTGCCAGAGCAGATCTAATAAGGATCCAATGGACCCCTCTAGAGCAGATTTAACCAGGATCCAATAGAGCCCATCGGAGCAGATTTAACAAGGACACAATAGACCCCCACCAGAGAAGATGGTAACAAGGATCCACAGGACCCCTCCAGAGTCCTCCTGTTCCTGTGTGCTGTGTGGAAGGGGGTGTGTCTCTTTCCTCCAATCAGTTTTCAGAGCTTCCTTCACTTTGCTCTGTAGCGTGTAACGTCAGCTCCCTGCCACCTTTTTTTTAACTCTAATACTACTTTTAAACTTTGTACTTTGAATGGCTGTAGAGAAGAGATTACTGAAGATAAACAGGTACAACTTATGCAGGAGGATTTGTTTAATCTCTGTGTATCACCTGCCAGTCACTTCACTGAGTATATGGGAGGGTTTACAACCACTTTAAGAATGTTAGAGGAAAGTGGAGATGCAAAAAGCCTTACATGATTAGAGATTGGTGGTCTAGTGGTTGGGAGTAGCCATTAGCCGCTTGGGAGTAGGGATGAGCCAGTTGAGAGTAAAGTTGAGCCGGTTGTGAGTAGAGACAAGTCGGATGGAAGTAGGGATGAGCCAGTTGGGAGTAGGGATGAGTCGGTTGTGAGTAAGGATGCACCGGCTGGAAGTAGGGATGAGTCAGCTAAGAGTAGGGGTGAGTCAGTTGGAAGTAAGGATGCACCGGCTGAAAGTAGGCCAGTTGGGAGTAGGGATGAACTGGCTGGAGTAGGGATGAGCCAGTTGGGGGTAAGGACAAGCCAGCTGGGAGTAGGAATGAGTCAGTTGGGAGTAGGGATGAGCCTGTTGGGAGCAGGGAAGAGTCAGTTGGGAGTAGGGATGAGTCGGTTGGGAGTAAGGATGCACCGGCTGGAAGTAGTGATGAGCCAGTTGGGAGTAGGGATGAGCTGGCTGGGAGTAGGCATGAGCCAGTTGGGAGTAAGGACAAGCCAGTAAGGAGTAGGAATGAGTCAGTTGGGAGTAGGTATGAGCCAGTTGGGAGTAAGGATGCACCAGCTGGAAGTAGGGATAAGCCAGTTGGGATGAGCTTGCTGGGAGTATGGATGAGCCAGCTGGGAGTAAAGGAAAGCCAGTTGGGAGTAGGGATGAGTCAGTTGGGAGTAAGGATGCACCAGCTGGAAGTAGGGATAAGCCAGTTGGGATGAGCTTGCTGGGAATAGGGAAGAGCCAGCTGGGAGTAAAGGAAAGCCAGTTGGGAGTAGGGATGAGTCAGTTGGGTGTAGGAATGAGTCAGTTGGGTGTAGGAATGAGCCGGTTGGGAGTAGGGGGTGAGTCGGTTGGGAGTAAGGATGCACTGGCTGAAAGTAGGGATGAGCTGGCTGGGAGTAGGGATGAGCAAGTTGGGAGTAGGGATAAGTCCGTTGGGAGTAGGGATGAGCCGGTTGGGAGTAGAAATTAGCCAGCTGCAAATAGGGATGAGCTGGCTGGAAATAGGAATGAGCCAGTTGGGATTAGGGATGAGCCACTTGGTAGACGAGCCAGTTGAGCGTAGGGATGAGCTGGTTGGGAGTAAGGATGCCCCGGCTGGAAGTAGGGATGAGCCAGTTGGGAGTAGGGATGAGTTGGTTGGGAGTAGGGATGAGCTGGCTGGGAGTAGGGATGAGCCAGCTGGGAGTAAGGACAAGCCAGTTGGGAGTAGGGATGAGTCAGTTGGGAGTAGAGATAAGCCAGTTGGGAGTAGAGATGAGCCGGTTGGGAGTAGGGATGAGCCGGTTGGGAGTAGGGATAAGCTGGCTGGAAGTAGGAATGAGCCAGTTGGGATTAGGGATGAGCCATTTGGTAGTAGGGACAAGACAGTTTGGAACAGTGATGAGCCGTTTGGGAGTAAGAATGAATGGGCTGGAAATAGAGATGAGCCAGCTGGGAGTAGGGAAGAGCCATTTGGGAGTAGGGATGAGCTGATTGGGAGTAGGGATGAGTCCATAGGGAGTAGGGATGAGTCAGTTGGGATAGGGATGAGCTGATTGAGAGTAGGGACGAGGTGGTTGGGAGTAGGGATAAGCTGATATGGAGTAGGGATGAGCCGGCTGGAAGAAGGGATGAGCTTGGGTTTGGTCTGAATATTTTTTTCTTAACAAAAGTTGAGTAACTCATTAAATATGCATATAGTATATATTTTATTACATACAGTCTGAGATATATATCATATGTATAAAGAGCTGATCCTTAACTTTTTTTTTTTAATTACAGTCCCCCTTTTATGTTGCCTTAGACTTCCCCCTTTATTCAGGTTGCAGTTCTGGTCCATGACATCAAACAGGAGATGACACAGAACGCATTAGCCAATTAATTTGTCACTCGGAGTTGCAGCGACTGCCGCCAGACTGTATGTATGAGGCGGAGGGTCACTGGCTGTGATGAGGTTAATGAGCAGTTATCAGGAATCTCACAATGGTGGTTATGTTGGAGAAAGGATGAGAAAAGACATTGCTTGTATTAATCATTTCACTTCCATAGTCTCTGCTTGTCACCCTGCAAGCGCCTCCTGGCAGGAGGTAAGAGGAGGATTGGATAATCGCTCATAATGGGGTACCAGGCGAAGAAAAAAGCGAACGTGTGAAAAGAATTCTAATCATTTCTGTATTTATAGCCAGCAGGTCCTGATGTCCTGTAATATACCCAACATGAGATACCTGATTGTTTAATTGTTTATTTACCTACAAAAGTGATACAAAACCCACAATGCTGTACAGAGAACACAGCCAGTCACATCAGTCTCTGCACCAGAGGAGCTTACACTCTAATGTCCCCTCCCCCACAGTCACCTCAGTCTCTGTACCAGAGGAGCTTACACTCTAATGTCCCCTCCCCCACAGTCACATCAGTCTCTGCACCAGAGGAGCTTACACTCTAATGTCCCCTCCCACACAGTCACATCAGTCTCTGCACCAGAGGAGCTTACACTCTAATGTCCCCTCCCACACAGTCACATCAGTCTCTGCACCAGAGGAGCTTACACTCTAATGTCCCCTCCCCCACAGTCACATCAGTCTCTGCACCAGAGGAGCTTACACTCTAATGTCCCCTCCCCCACAGTCACATCAGTCTCTGTACCAGAGGAGCTTACACTCTAATGTCCCCTCCCCCCACAGTCACATCAGTCTCTGTACCAGAGGAGCTTACACTCTAATGTCCCCTCCCCCACAGTCACATCAGTCTCTGTACCAGAGGAGCTTACACTCTAATGTCCCCTCCCCCCACAGTCACATCAGTCTCTGCATCAGAGGAGCTAACACTCTAATGTCCCCTCCCCCACAGTCACATCAGTCTCTGTACCAGACGAGCTTACACTCTAATGTCCCCTCCCCCACAGTCACATCAGTCTCTGTACCAGACGAGCTTACACTCTAATGTCCCCTCTCCCACAGTCACATCAGCCTCTGTACCAGAGGAGCTTACACTCTAATGTCCCCTCCTCCAACAGTCACATCAGTCTCTGCATCAGAGGAGCTAACACTCTAATGTCCCCTCCCCCACAGTCACATCAGTCTCTGTACCAGACGAGCTTACACTCTAATGTCCCCTCCCCCACAGTCACATCAGCCTCTGTACCAGAGGAGCTTACACTCTAATGTCCCCTCCCCCACAGGCACATCAGTCTCTGCACCAGAGGAGCTTACACTCTAATGTCCCCTCCCCCACAGTCACATCAGTCTCTGTACCAGAGGAGCTTACACTCTAATGTCCCCTCCCCCACAGTCACATCAGTCTCTGTACCAAAACAGCTTACACTCTAATGTCCCCCCCCCCCCCCCCCACAGTCACATCAGTTTCTGTACCAGAGGAGCTTACACTCTAATGTCCCCTCTCCCACAAGCACATCAGTCTCTGCACCAGAGGAGCTTACACTCTAATGTCCCCTCCCCCACAGTCACACCTGTCTCTGCACCAGAGGAGCTAACACTCTAATGTCCCCTCCCCCACAGTCACACCTGTCTCTGCACCAGAGGAGCTTACACTCTGATGTGCCCTCCCCCACAGTCACACCTGTCTCTGCACCAGAGGAGCTTACACTCTAATGTCCCCTCCCCCACAGTCACACCTGTCTCTGCACCAGAGGAGCTTACACTCTGATGTCCCCTCCCCCACAGTCACATCAGTGTCTGTACAGAGGAGCTTCCACTCTAATGTCCCCCTCCCCCACAGTCCTATCAGTCTCTGCACCAGAGGAGCTTACACTCTAATGTCCCCTCCCCCACAGTCACATCAGTCTCTGTACCAGAGGAGCTTCCACTCTGCACCAGAGAGGTTGTGCTGCAGTTGCTCTCCCTCTCCAGACACTAGGGGGCCAGGCCTGCTCGCCTGGCCCCAGAAACATGGCCTCTTCTGGGCTAGGCTCAGACCATGCTCCCCCTGAGGGACCCAGCTTGCCTTCCCATACTTCACCAGCACCTAAAGACCTTGGCTGTGGCCCTAAAAGTGGGGAATCCCTCCCTGTCTTTAGAGAGCGGGTTGCTGATTATCTGGTGAGAATCGCAAAGGAGGAGGAAAAGTTGGTGAGTCTGAAAACTGACTACAAGAAAAAGAAAGTTCTCCATGACAAGTCATGGAGCAGCAAGAGGCAGAGCATGAAGCCGGAGATGAAGGGTTTGGAGGTCGCCATTAAGAAGCAGCAGAATCTGGTAAAGACGCTGAAGGAGAAGAGCGGAGCTTTCAGAGAAAAGTTCCGTAATGAGGAAAGGTTCCGGAAGATGAAGGGAGACTCCGGTAAGGATCCAGCATCGGCGGTGGCAGTACGGGTGGAGAGCGAGGAGGGGGTCCTGGATGCTGCCCCTGCTATCCCATCCACCTCAGGATCTGCTTCCCTGGAGGAAATGTCAGCCTCTGCCCCCCTCCCTCCACAGCAAGCTGGAGGAACAGCACAGGAGGTAGAGGAATATGGCGGAGGGCTGCTAAAGTACATTGAGGAATTGGAGTCTTCCCTAATTGGAAGAACTTTCCGCTTTTCTGAGGACTCTGAGGATGAAGATGACGGTGAGGACTCTGTACCTGGTCCTGTAAAGGAGAAAAAAACAGAAAAGCCGCGCTTTATTAAAAGTGACAGTTTGGACTCCAGTGTGGACAGCCATGTGCACTGCAGTGTTTTGGAGGGAAATCCTCCTGTGTGTGCACAGAACTCTGCAGGGAAGATGGCTGCTGTGCCTGCAGGACTGCACTCTGCTGGGACTGAGGACTCTGATACCAGGAACCCTGGGACTGTGGACTCTGCTGTGGGGAAGGTAAAGGAGGGATCTGAAACTTTTGCTGGACAATCCCTGCTGATGGCTGCAAATGCAGCAGAAAATGGTGGGAGGGAAATTGTCAGCAGCACTCTGAAAGGTGTTGCTGAAACCCAGGGGAGAGTGACCAGGAGTGGAAGGCTTTTGCCTAAGAGGAGTATGTTGGGGGAGGGGGAGACAGGAGCATCTGGTGTGAGTGGGTCTGCTGGGAGCAGTAGTGCCACGAGTGAAAGGAAACATATGGATAAGAGTGCTTGCAATGCTGGAAAGGGGAATGCCTGTGTGTTGGTGGATGGAGTGACTGCTGCTGCCTCTGATGGTGGTTTGCAGAGCGGGGGCTCTGAGGTTCCTGCAACCAATGGGCGGGGTGCAGCTTTAAGGTCCACTACAACTAATGCTGCAAATAAGACCTATGCTGGGGCTCTGGCTGGGAGGAGGGGGTCACATCATGTTGTCAGTTCTGGGGGGAGGTCTGCTGCAGGTCTGCCATCTGCACCCCTGTCCTTCAGGAGGAGGAATTTGGTGCAGCTCAGATGGGAGGGTGGGGGTGCTCCCCCGGTCAGGATGTCGGTGGTGGACAGGATTTTGGAGATGGGGTTTAGGGCGGATGACATCTTCGCCTTGATCAGCCCTGTAGGATCCTATGAGTATGATCTGTCCTTTGTGCGCCCCGAGTCTCTGGATATATTCTGGGAGAAGTATGAACACATGTATAAGGGTCTGCCGGAGTGGAAGGGACTCGTCCCAAAGGTTGTCTCACGCCAACCTCTAGTGAAGACGGTCACCATTCTAGTACGGAATGAGTCAATTCCTTCGGCTGACTTGGCTGTCTGGCTGAGGAGGTTTGGGGAGCTACTTGCACCCCTGAAGAAGATTGTGGATGAGAGAGGGATATGGACTGGTGGGTGGTCGGTGCAGATGAGGTTGTATGTGTGTGGGAATGTGGTCCAGCATCTGCCCTCCTCAGCCTTCATTGGGAAGGACAGGATTGTGGTATTCTAAGAAACGGGTACCTCGATCATCCTGATGGCGGTTCCCACTCCTTTGAAGGTGGCGACCATTAATGTCGCCAGCATAAAATCAGTAAGCGCTCGTAACATGGCCTTATTTTTGCTCAGCAGGTTTGATGCTGACATTTTCTTTTTGCAGGAGACCAGGTTGTCCAGTTTGGGGGATGTTCATATGGCGAAGAAGGAGTGGAGGCGCGGCCCCTCCTTCTGGTCTCTTGCGGCCGAGCCTTACACTGGAGTTGCGGTACTTTTTTCCGGCATGGTAACCTGTCGGCGGATTATTGAGGTAGAAATGGGGAGATGCATGGTCTTAGACGTCTCCATGGGGGGGCAGGACCTGCGCCTGATTAACATCTATGATACCCCAGATGAAATGGGACAGGAAATGCCTCTTCATGAAGATCAAGCCTTTCCTTTTTACAGCCCAGCAAGTTGTCTTCGGTGGTGACTTTAACACCGTCACTAGGACTAAGGACAGGAGAGGGACCGGAGTCAGGCTGGACTGTGACGGCTAGAGAGGCAGGTCTGGTTGATGTGCACATTCATTGCTGCCCAGACGACACGGGATTCACTTTTCAGAGAGGTTCCAGTCAGAGTAGAATAGATAGGTTTTTTTTAAAGGGGAACTCCGCCTTCTCGGCACCAGTGTGTCAGGCGGTGGAGTTTTCTGATCACTGTATTCTGTCTGTGACTCTGAGTGGCCCCGATACACCACCTAAGGGGAGGGGTACCTGGAAGCTGAATTCGGCACTCCTGGACGATGAGAAGGTGAGTCAATCCTTTGAGGATTTTTTTCAGGCACAGGTATCAATCATGGACGTTTGCAGCAGTAAGTCCGAGTGGTGGGAGCTTACAAAACGAAGGATCGTTGGGTTTTTCAAGGCCATAGGAAGGAATAAACAGCTTGATAAGTATGTCACCTACCAGCGTCTGCGGAGGAAGCTCGATCGGCTTGTCTCGAATAATGGAGATCCAGAAGCGATCTCTGAGGTTAAACTCTTGCTCAGGCAGTGTCAATATGACAGGCATGCCTCTTTGGTTCTGGAAAGGGATTATGGGAAATATCACTCGCCCGACCCTTACCAGAACTGCAAACAAGGTAGAGCAGTTAAGTCAGTTGTAGGCCTGGTTGACAGTACGGGTTCCCTGACAAAGTCCAAGTCAGGGATCCTGGAAACCTCCAGGTCATATTATGCTGACCTCCTGGGTAGGAGGGACCTCGATCGGGCGAGCATGTCGGGTTTTCTGGACTCTACTCCAGGACTGGGAAATGGCAGTTCTCTTGTGAGTTTGACAGAGGACATCACGGCAGATGAGGTGGTGAAAGCTATTGATCAGCTTGCCATGAAGAAGTCGTCTGGGCCAGACGGATTGACAGCCGAGTTTTATAAGCACTTTAAGGTGACTCTGGCCCCATATTTGGTGGAGGTGTTTAATGGCTGTCTGAGAGAGGGTTCGCTCTCTCCCTCCATGCGACAATCTGCAGTGATTCTTCTGTCAAAGGGTAAGGATTCCTCGAGAATTGAGAATTGGCGGCCCATTAGCCTTCTCAATGTTGATAGGAAGATATTGGCAAAAATTATTTTCTGGCGTTTATCGTCTGTTGCGGGCAATTTACTTTCTCGCCATCAGCACTGTTCGGTTCAGGGAAGAAGCACTTTTTCAGCGGTGTTAGCTGTCCGGGAGGCCCTGGAGCGGTGCAGGGCTGCAGGCTGGGGAAAGTTCCTGCTGGCATTGGATCAGGCCAAAGCTTTTGATCGAGTCAATCATGAGTACCTATGGCTGCTTCTTGGCAAGTATGGCCTGGAGGGGGGCTTTATCGATTGGCTAAAGACCTTATACAGAGGGGCTGAAAGCTTCATGCTTGTGAATGGTTGGATTGGACGGCCCTTTGAGGTTGGCTCAGGTGTGCGTCAGGGGTGTCCTTTGAGTCCTCTGCTATATGCGTTTGTAATCGATCCCTTCATTCGGAGGTTAGAGAGCGGACCGTTGTGTGGAGTTCCTTTGGGCATTCCTGGGGAGCCCCCTCTGAGGGTCGTGGCCTATGCTGATGACGTGTCTGTTTTCATCTCCGGGACGCAGGAGGCAGAGGAGGTGGTCTCGGTGATGGAACAGTATGCTGAGGCATCTGGCTCAAAGATCAATCAGGATAAGAGTGAGGTTTTCTGGATGGGAGAGGAAGGCGAAGGCTTTACCCTTCCGGACGCCTTCCCAGAGCCCCAGCAGGAAATTAAAGTATTAGGCATCAGATTTGGTCCCGGTGATTACGGCCTTGCAAATTGGGTAAGCAGGCTACAAGATGCCGATGCCAAGGTGGCCAGCTGGAAGGATTGGAAACTCTCTTACAGGGAAAGGATTGACCTGATTAAAACTTACCTGATCCCGGTATTTCTGTATGTCAGCTTTGTCTGTGTTTTGCCAGTGTCTCTCTATGCGAGGATCTACAGTTGTTTCTTCCAGCTGTTATGGGGGCACAAACTGAACCTCATTAAGAGGTCTGTAACCTACCTTCCCAGGCGGATGGGTGGCCTAGGTATGGTCAACCCGGTGGTTTTCTTTTCTCTGATGTTTTTGAAACATAATTTTGGTAGCATGCTGGCAGAAGAACCGCCTGGGTGGGTTGGTATTTTTCAGTCCTGGTTTAGGCCTTTTCTACGGAGCTGGGAGAATGGTGGGCCGGTGAAAAGCCTGAGGGTCCAACATGGTAAGCTCCCGGCTTATGTTGCCCCATGTCTGAAAATGCTTCGGCAATGGCGAGTGACGGCGGAGGAAATTAAATCTCTTCCTAGGAAGGCCCTGGAGAGGAGGGTTGTTGAATCTGCCTTTAGCGAGCCATTGGCCTTGAGGGATTGCCCAGGCCCGGTTATGAGGGAGGGTCTGCGTTTTAATGAATCTGGAGAGAATCCCTTTAAAGTTTCGGGATTTGGCCTGGCTCTCGTTCCATGGCAGACTCTATGTGAAGGGCAACCTGAAGCATCGCTCTGCGGAGAACCGTGGTTGTCCAAGAGTGGAGTGTGGTGGAGTGGAGGAGACGATGGACCATTTCTTGCTTCAGTGCCCCTTCAATATAGAAGTCTACAAGCGGGTGGGTGGGGCTCTGGGGATCCCTTTCCTTTCCCGCTTGAGTTACACGGAGTGGTCTTACGAAGCCTTTCAGACTCACCGGGATTTTGATTTTGAGACACTTTTTCTAGTTAGCTTAGTAGTCCGTTACTACACGTGGAATGCACGGTGTCAGGTTTCCATTCGCAAAAAAGTCCTTCCTGTCGAGGTGGTGGTGAACAACATTCTGGGTGAGGTTGGGAAGATTCGGGGTCTTGAGAAGGACAGGTGGCGGCCGGGAGCCTGGACAAAGGCGTGGAGGAATGTCAGGTCCCCGTAGCTGCTGTCTGTCAGTCTCTGGGGGCGTGGCTTCTCTTTCTGTCCTTTCATGTCCCCTAGATTTTGTAACATCAGATTTTTGAAGAAAGGCTGCATGCATGGGATCGATGTATGGGATGAATGTGTGGGATCAATGTATGGGATGAATGTTTAATCGTTTCTTAGCCTGAGGGGGGGTTTAGGTGACGGTCAGGATTTGTTATTTTGCTGAAGTAAGCTGGTTTTGTTTAATTATACATATTTTATTCTGTATATATGTAAATATGATTTTTATGATGTTTTTTGTTTGCAAGATTTTAATAAACAAAAAATGTACACTCTAATGCCCCTCCCCCACAGTCACATCAGTCTCTGTACAGAGGAGCTTACACTCTAATGTCCCCTCCCCCACAGTCACATCAGTCTCTGTACAGAGGAGCTTACACTCTGTCCCCCTCCCCCACAGTCACATCAGTCTCTGTACCAGAGGAGCTTACACTCTAATGTCCCCTCCCCCCACAGTCACATCAGTCTCTGCATCAGAGGAGCTTACACTCTAATCTCTCATCCCTGTCACACACTTTTATTATTATATTTATATAGCTCTGACATATACCGCAGTGCTGTACTGAGAACACTGAGCCAGTCACATTAGTCTTTAAACCAGAGGAGCTTACACTCTAATGTCCCTCCACAGTCACACTATTATTATTATTATACATTTACACGGCTCAAAAAAAAATGAAAGGAACACTTTGAAAACCCATCAGATCTCAATGGGGAAAAATCTCTTGCTGGATCTCTATACTGACATGGACGGGGTGATGGGTGAGGAACGTAAGGACACCCCATCATTTGATGGAAATGAAAATGATCGACCTACAGAGGACTGAATTCAAAGACACCCCGAAAGTCAAAGTGAAAAAATGATGCAGCAGGGGAGTCCATTTTGCTGAAATGTCATTGCAGCAACTCAGAATGGTCCTCAGTAGTCTGTATGGCCCCCACATGCTTGTATGCATGACTGACAACATCGGGGGAGGCTCCTAATGAGACCACGGATGGTGTCCTGGGGGATTTACTCCCTGATCTGGACCAGGGCATCACTGAGCTCCTGGACAGTCTGAGGTGCAACCTGGTGGCGTTGGATGGACCGAAACATGACATCCCAGAGGGGTTCTATTGGATTTAGGTCAGGAGAGCGTGGGGGCCATTCAATGGTATCAATTCCTTCATCCTCCATTAACTGCCTGCATAATCTCCTCACATGAGGTTGGGCATGTTTGTGCACCAGAAGGAACCCAGGACCCACTGCACCAGGAGGAACCCAGGACCCACTGCACCAGTGTAGGGTCTGACAATGGGTCCAAGGATTTCATCTCGATACCTAATGGCAGTCAGGGTGCCATTGTCTAGCCTGTAGAGGTCTGTGCGTCCCTCCATGGATATGCCTCCCCAGACCATCACTGACCCACCGCCAAAACGGTCATGCTGAACCATGTTACAGGCAGCAGAACGTTTTCCCCGGCTTCTCCAGACCCTTTCACGTCTGTCACATGTGCTCAGGGTGAACCTGCTCTCATCTGTGAAAAGCACAGGGCGCCAGTGGTGGACCTGCCAATTCTGGTGTTCAATGGTAAATGCTGATTGAGCTCTATGGTGTCAGGCAGTGAGCACAGGGCCCACTAGAGGACGTTGGGCCCTCAGGCCACCCTCATGACGTCTGCTTCTGATTGGTCAGAGACATTCACACCAGTGCCCTGCTGGAGGTCATTTTGTAGGGCTCTGGCAGGGCTCAGCCTGTTCCTCCTTCCACAAGGGAGCAGATACCGGTCCTGCTGATGGATTAAGGACCTTCTACGGCCCTGTCCAGCTCTCCTAGATGAACTGCCTGTCTCCTGGAATCTCCTCCATGCTCTTGTCTCCTGGAATCTCCTCCATGCTCTTGAGACTGTGCTGGGAGACACAGCAAACCTTCTGGCAATGGTACGTATTGATGTGCAATCCTGGAGGAGTTGGACTGCCTGTGCCACCTCTGTAGGGTCCAGGTATGGCCTCATGCTGCCAGTAGTGACACTGACCCTAGCCAAATGCAAAACTAGTGAAAAACAGTCAGAAAAGATGATTAGGGAACAGGGGAGGACTGACAACTCATGGGGCCCCCGGGCAAAAGGGGATCATGGGGCCCCTGTGTCCTTGCCCACACTCAAACCACACCCAAAAAAGCCTATGAAAGGTATCAGGGGCATCTCATGGGGACCCTTCTGACCCAGGGCCCTCGGCCAGTGCCCGAGTTCCCAAATGGTCAGTCCACCCCTGGTAGGGAAAAAACTGTCAGTGGCCTCCACCTGTAAAACCATTCCTGTTTTGGGGGTGGTATCATTGTTGCCCATCTAGTGTACCTGTTGTTAATTTCATTAACACCAAAGCAGTTGAAACTGATTAATAACCCCCTCTGCAACTTATCTAACCAGATCCATATCTCAGGAGTGTCATGGACTTGATGCTAGACTCTGATTACAAAGTCTTCCTTTCATTTTTTTGAGCAATGTATATAGCTCTGACATATGCTGCAGTGCTATACAGAGAACCCTGAACCATTCACACCAGTCTGTGTACCAGAGAAGCTTACACTCTAATGCCCCCCCACCCCAGCCACACCCTATTATTATTATTATTACACATTTATATAGTTCTGACATATACCACAGTGCTGTACAGAGAACACTGAGCCAGTCCCATCAGTCTCTGTACCAGAGGAGCTTACACTCTAATGCCCCCTGACCACAGCCACACCCTATTAGTATTATTATTATTATACATTTATATAGTTCTGACATATACCACAGTGCTGTACAGAGAACACTGAGCCAGTCACATCATTTTCTGAACCAGAGGAGCTTACACTCTAATGTCCCCTCCCCCCCAGTCCCATCAGTCTCTGTACCAGAAGAGCTTACACTCTAATGTCCCCTCCCCCACAGTCACATCAGTCTCTGTACCAGAAGAGCTTACACTCTAATGTCCCCTCCCCCACAGTCACATCAGTCTCTGTACCAGAGGAGCTTGCACTCTAATGTCCCCTCCCCCACAGCCACACACTATTATTATACATTTATATAGCTCTGACATATACCGCAGCGCTGTACAGAGAACACTGAGCCAGTCACATCAGTCTCTGTACCAGAGGAGCTTACACTCTGCACCAGAGAGGTTGTGCTGCAGGTGCTCTCCCTCTCCAGGCACTAGGGGGCCAGGCCTGCTCGTATGGCCCCAGAAACATGGCCTCTCCTGGGCTAGGCTCAGACCATGCTCCCCCTGAGGGACCCAGCTTGCCTTCCCATACTTTACCAGCACCTGAAGACCTTGGCTGTGGCCCTAAAAGTGGGGAATCCCTCCCTGTCTTTAGAGAGCGGGTTGCTGATTATCTGGTGAGAATCGCAAAGGAGGAGGAAAAGTTGGTGAGTCTGAAAACTGACTACAAGAAGAAGAAAGTTCTCCATGACAAGTCATGGAGCAGCAAGAGGCAGAGCATGAAGCCGGAGATGAAGGGTTTGGAGGTCGCCATCAAGAAGCAGCAGAATCTGGTAAAGACGCTGAAGGAGAAGAGCGGAGCTTTCAGAGAAAAGTTCCGGAATGAGGAAAGGTTCAGGAAGTTGAAGGGAGACTCCGGTAAGGATCCAGCATCGGCGGTGGCAGTACGGGTGGAGAGTGAGGAGGGGGTCCTGGATGCTGCCCCTGCTATCCCATCCACCTCAGGATCTGCTTCCCTGGAGGAAATGTCAGCCTCTGCCCCCCTCCCTCCACAGCAAGCTGGAGGAACAGCACAGGAGGTAGAGGAATATGGTGGAGGGCTGCTAAAGTACATTGAGGAATTGGAGTCTTCCCTAATTGGAAGAACTTTCCGTTTTTCTGAGGACTCTGAGGATGAAGATGACGGTGAGGACTCTGTACCTGGTCCTGTAAAGGAGAAGAAAACAGAAAAGCCGCGCTTTATTAAAAGTGCCATTTTGGACTCCAGTGTGGACAGCCATGTGCACTGCAGTGTTTTGGAGGGAAATCCTCCTGTGTGTGCACAGAGCTCTGCAGGGAAGATGGCTGCTGTGCCTGCAGGACTGCACTCTGCTGGGACTGAGGACTCTGATACCAGGAACCCTGGGACTGTGGACTCTGCTGGGGGGAAGGTAAAGGGGGGATCTGAGACTATTGCTGGACAACCTCTGCTGATGGCTGCAAATGCAGCAGAAAATGGTGGGAGGGAAATTGTCAGCAGCACTCTGAAAGGGGTTGCTGAAACCCAGGGGAGAGTGACCAGGAGTGGAAGGCTTTTGCCTAAGAGGAGTATGTTGGGGGAGGGGGAGACAGGAGCATCTGGTGTGAGTGGGTCTGCTGGGAGCAGTAGTGCCACGAGTGAAAGGAAACATATGGATGATAAGAGTGCTTGCAATGCTGGAAAGGGGAATGCCTGTGTGTTGGTGGATGGAGGGACTGCTGCTGCCTCTGATGGTGGTCTGCAGAGCGGGGGCTCTGAGGTTCCTGCAACCAATGGGCGGGGTGCAGCTTTAAGGTCCACTACATCTAATGCTGCAAATAAGACCTATGCTGGGGCTCTGGCTGGGAGGAGGGGGTCACATCATGTTGTCAGCTCTGGGGGGAGGTCTGCTGCAGGTCTGCCATCTGCACCCCTGTCCTTCAGGAGGAGGAATTTGGTGCAGCTCAGATGGGAAGGTGGGGGTGCTCCCCCGGTCAGGATGTCGGTGGTGGACAGGATTTTGGAGATGGGGTTTAGGGCGGATGACATCTTCGCCTTGATCAGCCCTGTAGGATCCTATGAGTATGATCTGTCCTTTGTGCGCCCCGAGTCTCTGGATATATTCTGGGAGAAGTATGAACACATGTATAAGGGTCTGCCGGAGTGGAGGGGACTCGTCCCAAAGGTGGTCTCACGCCAACCTCTAGTGAAGACGGTCACCATTCTAGTACGGAATGAGTCCATTCCTTCGGCTGACTTGGCTGTCTGGCTGAGGAGATTTGGGGAGCTACTTGCACCCCTGAAGAAGATTGTGGATGAGAGAGGGATATGGACTGGTGGGTGGTCGGTGCAGATGAGGTTGTATGTGTGTGGGAATGTGGTCCAGCATCTGCCCTCCTCAGCCTTCATTGGGAAGGACAGGATTGTGGTGTTCTACCCTGGACAGTCCAAGCTCTGCAATAAATGCGGTTCTCGGGGTCACTTCGCCTCCTCATGCCCAGAGATGAAGTGCTCTCTATGTCAGGATCTGGGGCACCTGGCTAAGGATTGTAATATCATCAGGTGCAATCTGTGTGATAAGGTTGGCCATTCGTACAACCGGTGCCCTGAGGCCATGCACAACCAGTCAGCTTTGGTGGAAGAGTTTTTTCGTCTGGACATGGAGGAGGCAGAGGAGAGGGAGGCTGTGCCAGGGGTCCCCAATGTCTCTGTCCCTGTGGTCCCAGTGTCTGATGGTCCCTCTAATGTGTCATCTCCTTGTGTTGTGCCCCCTGAGTCAGTGTCCGTGGATGTTGTGTCTGATCCTCCTGTGTCAGTTTCCCCAGAGGTAGTGGGGGCTGTGGAGGGAACTGGACCAATGTGTATGGTTGCACCGACCCCCCCTCCCCGGCGTCGGAGGGTCAGAGCGCGTGAGGCGCTGGGGGGTGGAGTGAATGATGGTGGGGGTGTTGGGGTGAAGGTTGGGGGGACTGCTGTGAAGAGTGGAGAGAGTGGGGTGGATGATGTTGTTGGTGATGGTGGAAGGGAAGGGGAGGGGGCTTTGCGGGCCGGTTTATCAAATGATGATATGGAGTGGTTGGAGGCAAAAAGGAAGTCTGGGAAGAAGAAGCGGAAGAAGGATGTGCCTGTACCTGACCCTGGGAGGGTGGAGGTGTCAAACACATTTGAAGTGTTATCTGAGGTGGAGGATGAGGGATCTTCAGGTGATGAGTCTCTGGTGTCCATGGAGGAGGAAACACAGAGGACTATGAAGCGTGTAGGGTCTCCAAGTAGGGAGGGGGGTAAGCAGGCTAAGAAACGGGTACCTCGATCATCCTGATGGCGGTTCCCACTCCTTTGAAGGTGGCGACCATTAATGTCGCCAGCATAAAATCAGTAAGCGCTCGTAACATGGCCTTATTTTTGCTCAGCAGGTTTGATGCTGACATTTTCTTTTTGCAAGAGACCAGGTTGTCCAGTTTGGGGGATGTTCATATGGCGAAGAAGGAGTGGAGGCGCGGCCCCTCCTTCTGGTCTCTTGCGGCCGAGCCTTACACTGGAGTTGCGGTACTTTTTTCCGGCATGGTAACCTGTCGGCGGATTATTGAGGTAGAAATGGGGAGATGCATGGTCTTAGACGTCTCCATGGGGGGGCAGGACCTGCGCCTGATTAACATCTATGGGCCCCAGACAAAATGGGACAGGAAATGCCTCTTCATGAAGATCAAGCCTTTCCTTTTTACAGCCCAGCAAGTTGTCTTCGGTGGTGACTTTAACACCGTCACTAGGACTAAGGACAGGAGAGGGACCGGAGTCAGGCTGGACTGTGACGGGTTTTTTTTAAACAAAATAGCTAGAGAGGCAGGTCTGGTTGATGTGCACATTCATTGCTGCCCAGACGACACGGGATTCACTTTTCAGCGAGGTTCTAGTCAGAGTAGAATAGATAGGTTTTTTTTAAAGGGGAACTCCGCCTTCTCGGCACCAGTGTGTCAGGCGGTGGAGTTTTCCGATCACTGTATTCTGTCTGTGACTCTGAGTGGCCCCGATACACCACCTAAGGGGAGGGGTACCTGGAAGCTGAATTCGGCACTCCTGGACGATGAGAAGGTGAGTCAATCCTTTGAGGATTTTTTTCAGGCACAGGTATCAATCATGGACGTTTGCAGCAGTAAGTCCGAGTGGTGGGAGCTTACAAAACGAAGGATCGTTGGGTTTTTCAAGGCCATAGGAAGGAATAAACAGCTTGATAAGTATGTCACCTACCAGCGTCTGCGGAGGAAGCTCGATCGGCTTGTCTCGAATAATGGGGATCCAGAAGCGATCTCTGAGGTCAAACTCTTGCTCAGGCAGTGTCAATATGACAGGCATGCCTCTTTGGTTCTGGAAAGGGATTATGGGAAGTATCACTCGCCCGACCCTTACCAGAACTGCAAACAAGGTAGAGCAGTTAAGTCAGTTGTAGGCCTGGTTGACAGTACGGGTTCCCTGACAAAGTCCAAGTCAGGGATCCTGGAAACCTCCAGGTCATATTATGCTGACCTCCTGGGTAGGAGGGACCTCGATCGGGCGAGCATGTCGGGTTTTCTGGACTCTACTCCAGGACTGGGAAATGGCAGTTCTCTTGTGAGTTTGACAGAGGACATCACGGCAGATGAGGTGGTGAAAGCTATTGATCAGCTTGCCATGAAGAAGTCGCCTGGGCCAGACAAATTGACAGCTGAGTTTTATAAGCACTTTAAGGTGACTCTGGCCCCATATTTGGTGGAGGTGTTTAATGGCTGTCTGAGAGAGGGTTCGCTCTCTCCCTCCATGCGACAATCTGCAGTGATTCTTCTGTCAAAGGGTAAGGATTCCTCGAGAATTGAGAATTGGCGGCCCATTAGCCTTCTCAATGTTGATAGGAAGATATTGGCAAAAATTATTTTCTGGCGTTTATCGTCTGTTGCGGGCAATTTACTTTCTCGCCATCAGCACTGTTCGGTTCAGGGAAGAAGCACTTTTTCAGCGGTGTTAGCTGTCCGGGAGGCCCTGGAGCGGTGCAGGGCTGCAGGCTGGGGAAAGTTCCTGCTGGCATTGGATCAGGCCAAAGCTTTTGATCGAGTCAATCATGAGTATCTATGGCTGCTTCTTGGCAAGTATGGCCTGGAGGGGGGCTTTATCGATTGGCTAAAGACCTTATACAGAGGGGCTGAAAGCTTCATGCTTGTGAATGGTTGGATTGGACGGCCCTTTGAGGTTGGCTCAGGTGTGCGTCAGGGGTGTCCTTTGAGTCCTCTGCTATATGCGTTTGTAATCGATCCCTTCATTCGGAGGTTAGAGAGCGGACCGTTGTGTGGAGTTCCTTTGGGCATTCCTGGGGAGCCCCCTCTGAGGGTCGTGGCCTATGCTGATGACGTGTCTGTTTTCATCTCCGGGACGCAGGAGGCAGAGGAGGTGGTCTCGGTGATGGAACAGTATGCTGAGGCATCTGGCTCAAAGATCAATCAGGATAAGAGTGAGGTTTTCTGGATGGGAGAGGAAGGCGAAGGCTTTACCCTTCCGGACGCCTTCCCAGAGCCCCAGCAGGAAATTAAAGTTTTAGGCATCAGATTTGGTCCCGGTGATTACGGCCTTGCAAATTGGGTAAGCAGGCTACAAGATGCCGATGCCAAGGTTGCCAGCTGGAAGGATTGGAAACTCTCTTACAGGGAAAGGATTGACCTGATTAAAACTTACCTGATCCCGGTATTTCTGTATGTCAGCTTTGTCTGTGTTTTGCCAGTGTCTCTCTATGCGAGGATCTACAGTTGTTTCTTCCAGCTGTTATGGGGGCACAAACTGAACCTCATTAAGAGGTCTGTAACCTACCTTCCCAGGCGGATGGGTGGCCTAGGCATGGTCAACCCGGTGGTTTTCTTTTCTCTGATGTTTTTGAAACATAATTTTGGTAGCATGCTGGCAGAGGAACCGCCTGGGTGGGTTGGTATTTTTCAGTCCTGGTTTAGGCCTTTTCTACGGAGCTGGGAGAATGGTGGGCCAGTGAAAAGCCTGAGGGTCCAACATGGTAAGCTCCCGGCTTATGTTGCCCCGTGTCTGAAAATGCTTCGGCAATGGCGAGTGACGGCGGAGGAAATTAAATCTCTTCCCAGGAAGGCCCTGGAGAGGAGGGTTGTTGAATCTGCCTTTAGCGAGCCATTGGCCTTGAGGGATTGCCCAGGCCCGGTTATGAGGGAGGGTCTGCGTTTGATGAATCTGGAGAGAATCCCTTTAAAGTTTCGGGATTTGGCCTGGCTCTCGTTCCATGGCAGACTCTATGTGAAGGGCAACCTGAAGCATCGCTCTGCGGAGAACCGTGGTTGTCCAAGAGTGGAGTGCGGTGGGGTGGAGGAGACGATGGACCATTTCTTGCTTCAGTGCCCCTTCAATATAGAAGTCTACAAGCGGGTGGGTGGGGCTCTGGGGATCCCTTTCCTTTCCCGCTTGAGTTACGCGGAGTGGTCTTACGGAGCCTTTCAGACTCACCGGGATTTTGATTTTGAGACACTTTTTCTGGTTAGCTTAGTAGTCCGTTACTACACGTGGAATGCACGGTGTCAGGTTTCCATTCGCAAAAAAGTCCTTCCTGTCGAGGTGGTGGTGAACAACATTCTGGGTGAGGTTGGGAAGATTCGGGGTCTTGAGAAGGACAGGTGGCGGCCGGGAGCCTGGACAAAGGCGTGGAGGAATGTCAGGTCCCCGTAGCTGCTGTCTGTCAGTCTCTGGGGGCGTGGCTTCTCTTTCTGTCCTTTCACGTCCCCTAGATTTTGTAACATCAGATTTTTGAAGAAAGGCTGCATGCATGGGATCGATGTATGGGATGAATGTGTGGGATGAATGTATGGGATCAACGTATGGGGTGAATGTTTAATCGTTTCTTAGCCTGAGGGGGTGTTTAGGTGACGGTCAGGATTTGTTATTTTGCTGAAGTAAGCTGGTTTTGTTTAAAAATACATATTTTTATTCTGTATATATGTAAATATGATTTTTATGATGTTTTTTGTTTGCAAGATTTTAATAAACAAAAAATTTACACTCTAATGTCCCCTCCCCCACAGTCACATCAGTCTCTGTACCAGAGGAGCTTACACTCTAATGTCCCCTCCCCCACAGTCACATCAGTCTCTGTACCAGAGGAGCTTACACTCTAATGTCCCCTCCCCCACAGTCACATCAGTCTCTGTAGCAGAGGAGCTTACGCTCTAATGTCCCCTCCCCCACAGTCACATCAGTCTCTGTAGCAGAGGAGCTTACGCTCTAATGTCCCCTCCCCCACAGTCACACACTATTGTTATGCATTTATATAGCTCTGACATATACCGCAGTGCTGTACAGAGAACACTGAGCCAGTCACATCAGTCTCTGTACCAGAGGAGCTTACACTCTAATGTTCCCTCCCCCACAGTCACATCATTTTCTGTACCAGAGGAGCTTACATTCGAATGCCCCCCCCCCCACAGTCACATCAGTCTCTGTACCAGAGGAGCTTACACTCTAATATGCCCCCTCCCCCCCAGTCACATCAGTCTCTGTACCAGAGGAGCTTACACTCTAATGCCCCCCCCCCCCACAGTCACATCAGTCTCTGTACCAGAGTAGCTTACACTCTAATATCCCCTCCCCCACAGTCACATCAGTCTCTGTACCAGAGGAGCTGACGCTCTAATGTCCCCTCCCCCCCCCCGTCACATCAGTCTCTGTACCAGAGGAGCTTACACTCTAATATCCCCCCACAGTCACACACTACTATTATTAAACTGTATAGAGAAGGGCAAAAGTTTCTATGTTGGGGGAGGGGCTAACATTCTAAATTGCGCACATGCGTCTGTCAGCAGCAGACAAGCAATAAAAAAAGGAAAATGAATTGTTTTGGGTGATTTTTGCGGCTCCCGGTTTGGCTTTTTCCCTCGAACTTCCTTCTTGATATTAATTTTCTTAGCAGCCCACTTGAAAGGCCAGCTTGCCTCGTGTCTTGCCGGAGTCTTCTGAAAGGTTTATTACATTTCCCCGTCCAACTGCATTTTGTTGAAGTTCACTAATTTAATAAGTAAGTTCGTCAGTGTGAAGCACACGACTTAATTGGCATCTTCTGACCTCGGTAATGGCAGGTTGTTGGCGACGTGTTCAGGATACACAATGGGGGAAGCAGAAGCGGCACTGCCTTGGTGTGTATTGATTGGCTGCTTAATAAGTCATACTTTATTGCTTCGCTGTAATAAAAACACAAATTATTTGGTAGAAATCGCTGTAAGCACTGCATTGGCTTATTGGGGACCCAAACTCTCCCCGATATATTTTCCATCTGTATGCTTTTTTAAATATTTTTTTAATTTAAATTTAAAGGAGAACATTTAGTTTGCTAAAACATTGCATATCAAAAGCAAATGCCATTTTTTAAGTTTGTTTAATAAATTTCTTGTTTTCATCCTTTATTGCGTCCCAGTGCTGCTGATCTCCTGCATCCTCTTTGTAGCAACTTCCTGACCTGCATCTTTTCAGCAGTGGATACATGAGCATTGATCAAGGTGAGTTTCTTGATGGTGGACCGTCTTAGATTTACCAGGTCTCGTAGCTTGGTCCTATTTCCCGCTGATGCCGTGCCCCTGGATCACAGTGTGAGTTGTATATGAGTTAGTGCATGTGACGGGAGTGACTTTTGGGGGTGGGGGGGACCCCTGTATCATCTTCCCAAATTCTTATGTTTAACACACTCTGTGCCTGTTAAGGGGTACAGGGTGTGAATGGGAATGTATATTGTGTATTGGTTTGTTGTCCTTTGTTCTCTGCCATGTGGCTGTCCATTGTCCTCTGCTATGTGCTGCATCCCATTGTTCTGTGTCTTGGTTGGTGTTTCCTGTAGCCCTTCCCACTGATGGGGCGGGCTGGTGATGTGTTTCCTGTCCCTGGTTGTGTTTCCCCGCCCTGTGTATATATTGTGTGTGTGTGTGTGTGTGTGTGTGTGTGTAAGAATAAAGGAGTTGACTTCCTGTCTTAAGAAGAGTCGGGTGCTGTCTATTTCCTGCATGATCAGCGGTGGTGTCCGGGGATCTGTGTTCGGACAGGGAAGCTGCAGTATAACAGAAAATACCCAAGTGCAGTCTGGGTTCCGGTTCCGTTACAGTGCACATGCACAGTAACTCAAAAAAGCATTCATTGTGTGGGCCAGGGACAAGAGTGGGCCTCATGGGTGGTCCCCACATACACTATATTGACAAAAGTATTGGCCCCGCCCTCCAAATCATGTGATTCAGGTGCTCCAATCCCCTCCATGGACACAGGTGTATACAATCAAGCCCCTAGGCATGCAGACTGCTTCTACAAACATTGGTGAAAGAATGAGTCGCTCTCAGGAGCTCAGTGACTCCAAGCGTGGTCCCGTGATAGGTGGCCACCTGGGCAATAAGTCCATCCGTGACATTTCCTGGCTACTAAATATTCCACGCTCAACTGTTAGTGGGATTATAACAAAGTGGAAGCAACTGGGAACAACAGCCACTCAGCCACCAAGTGGTAGGCCACGTCACATGACAGGGCGGGGTCAGCGCATGCTGAAGCGCACAGTGCGCAGAAGTCATCAACTGTCTGCAGAGTCAATAGCTAAAGACCTCCAAACTTGGTGTGGCCTTCAGATGAGCCCAACAACAGTGCGTGGAGAGCTTCATGGAATGGGTTTCCATGGCCGAGCAGCTGCATCCAAGTCTTACATCACCAACTGCAATGCAAAGTGTCGGATGCCGTGGCGTAAAGCATGCCGCCACTGGACTCTAGAGCAGTGGAGACGTGTTCTCTGGAGTGACCAATCACGCTTCTCTGTCTGGCAATCCAATGGACGTGTCTGAGTTTGGTGGTTGCCAGGAGAACGGTGCTTGCCTGACTGAATTGTGCCAAGTGTAAAGTTTGGTGGAGGGGGGGGGATTATGGTGTGGGGTTGTTTTTCAGGGGTTGGGCTTGGCCCCCTAGTTCCAGTGAAGGGAACTCTTAAGGCGACATTTTGGACAATTTCTTGCTCCTAACTTTGTGGGAAGAGTTTGAGATAGGCTCCTTCCTGTTCCAACATGACTGCGCACCAGTGCACAAAGCAAGGTCCATAAAGACATGGAGGAGCCAGTTTGGGGTGGAGGAACTTGACTGTCCTGCACAGAGTCCTGACCTCAACCCCATAGAACACCTTTGGAATGAATTACAGCGGAGACTGCGAGCCAGGCCTCCTCCCCCGACATCAGTGCCTGACCTGACAAATGTGCTTCTGGAAGAATGGTCCAACCTTCCCATAGACACCCTCCTAAACCTTGTGGACGGCCTTCCCAGAACAGTTGAAGCTGTTATAGCTGCAAAGGGTGGGACCAACTCAATATTGAACCCTACGGACTAAGACTGGGGGGCCATTAAAGGTCATGCGCGTGGAAAGGGCAGGGCCAACTCAATATTGAACCCTACGGACTAAGACTGGGGGGGCCATTAAAGTTCATGTGTGTGGAAAGGCCGGCAGCCCAATATTTTTGGCAATACAGTATATTAGCAGTGGGGTCTTGGTGGAATTAATGTAAAAAATGGGCATGATTTAGACAACCAGACAGAAAGTGCGTGGATGAAATGCAGATCGTGTGCATGTAAGAGGGGCTTTGCGATTGCGTAGAATTGGAGTCAAGAGCACAAGTCCCTGTCCTGCTCCTGTCTTTTTGATAGAACACTGTCCCACCTGCTGAAGCCGACCCCCCCCCCCCCACAATGTTGTCACCCACTTCATGTCTGAGGCCTCCACATGACATTTCTGGCCGTTGACATTTTGTATTCCTAAGGAAGTAGTTGTAGTGAACGTGCACACAGAGATGGATGCGAACCTCCATTTTGGGCAAAGGATCTTCCATCTTGTATCATTTCTACTCCCAAATTAGCTTTCCTCATCCCCCCTCCCTCTCTGTTAAAGTGATATGTGGTCTGTTTGATGTATATCACAGGCAGCAAACTCATTGGGAGGGCGTCATGGTTATAAATCCCACACTAGCTGCTGCCCCTATGTCTGCGAGACTCTTGCTGGAGAAGGAATCGTAAAACCATAAACCAAGCCCACTGAGCTTCAAAGACATTCCAGGTAGTCATAAAAACAGACTTATAAAATTATATGGAAAAGTGAGTTTTTAATTATATCTTCAAATAGGATATAATTACATAAACATGGAGCACATATTCAGATGGCTCACTTTAATACAAGTCGCCTGATATATTACACCCCCTAGCTGGCATATACAGGAGAGCAAAAAATTATAACTCCTTAACCATCCAAGCAGGTATGTCATATTTCATATCTAACCATTCAGCAGATGCGTCTGCATATTACTCTACTAGTGGCCAGGCTGCCAAGAATAGGTTATGAACCATGGCATCAAATGGGAGAGTTTTTGGTCATAGCTTGGGTCTCCGCCTGCAACACCTCCCCAAATGAGGCAATTGGTTTTCTGCTTCAGTGAGACACCCTGCTGAGTTCCTAGAAAAAGCTAAGCTAAGTTAAAAAAAAGTTGAAGATTCTCCCTTTTAACATCGGAACTAACTGTGGGAGATAAGGCATCCTTTTGGCTGTGAAACCTGATCTGCTTAAACCAAGGCTGACGGCAAGTACTTTATCCCTCTAAACTTCTTTCTGTTATCTCTTTGCTGTGCTATTGTTTTCTGTATATTTATATATATATATATATATATTGGCTACATCTTTTTCTGTAAATATTTTTTATTGCACCCTTTTGACCTTTTAGTAATAAATCTTACTTTCTGAAAGAGTTGAACTGTTTCTAAAGCTCTTCAATGCAAACTACCTCTGAAGAGCGCTACTGTGTGTGTTTAAACCTCTGTATAACCTGCCTGCGGTGACAGTGCTATACAGACGATTATTCAACCATCATAGTGTTATTGCTGATATTGCCGAGTTTCCTCTTTCTCTGTACAAAAAGGAGGTGGTGGCAATGTGAAGGGTTAATTGCGTAAATAATCCGACCCAGTAACAATTGCTCCCAGGATGCCGATACACAGATTGTGGTCCATTAGCGGGAAAATCTTTGTGCACAGTGCAGCTGGGCGTGGCATTGTTACGCACATGACAGCGCGGTTTGAGATTGGCTAGTCCTTTGGTCACGAGCTTGGTGAGAAGGGCTGGGGTCTGACGCCGCGATCATCACAGGAGTTTCCACCCAAACAAGTAGTTTTGCTGTACTTTACTAATGGAATTCAGGAAATGGCATAACAGTCACATCACATTGACATACATTCCAGAGTCACTTGGCAATACTCAATCAATAACATTTAATGGACTGTCTGCAGTAGTCACATGTGAAAGCATACTCAGCACTTTAAGCATCCATCTCCCTCTAACAGTCTCTCCTTTCACCCAGGGTCATTAATACTCACAGGGCTGGGCACTCTGTAGTCTCCTCCTTCTTGAATACACACCCCCCCCCCCAAGAGAATATCCTCACTGAGAGAGCTCTTAGCCTGGCCTATAAGGCCTCTTACAATCCTAGCCACGTAGTCCCCACCTCCATAAGGGTTAGAAAGTCTACAGCTGGATCTTCTGAGTGCAGGTCTACTCTCCCGTGGCCCCAGCCCTGATCAGGGCCTTCACACCCTGCTTACATCTGTGCTGGTTTGGGGTGCTTGGCTCCCATGCCCCAAGTGCTCTAAGACTTCTCTCAATCTGGCTTATAACTGGGCACTGACCAGGGGCGGACTGACAAATCATGGGGCCCCCAGGCAATAGGGGATCATGTGGCCCCTGTGTGTTCACCCACACTCAAAAAAGTCTATGAAAGGTACCAGGGGCATCTCATGGGGCCCCCTACTGACCTCGGGCAGTGCCGAGTTCCCAAATGGTCAGTCCGCCCCTGGCACTGACTTACCTATGACATCACTGCAGGTTAGTTGTAACTAAGAGGCCTAGCACCTGATATGGCTCAAACTTCACCGCACCGTATTCATACCTATGCGATCTGATTCTGCACATCGCACATCCTTTTGCGGACCGATTTCAGGGTGTTGTTAACTTAACATACACCCCCGCAGCAGTTCACATGAACAAGGTGCAATTATGATACGATGCAGAATTTGCACAGAAACTGGTGCATATTCCACACTGCATCAGTGTGAACCCGGGGCTCAAATTGCACCTCACAGAATTAGAGAATATCTCTCTATCTCCTGTTTAAAATGTGTTTAGACAGGAGATAGAGAGATACACAGTAACATTGTTTATAAACATCGATCAGATGGGAGATAGAGAGATACAAAGTAACATTGTTTATAAACATCGATCAAACGGGAGATAGAGAGATACAAAGTAACATTGTTTATAAACATCGATCAGACGGGAGATAGAGAGATACAAAGTAACATTGTTTATAAACATCGATCAGACGGGAGATAGAGAGATACAAAGTAACATTGTTTATAAACATCGATCAGACGGGAGATAGAGAGATACAAAGTAACATTGTTTATAAACATCGATCAGACGGGAGATAGAGAGATACACAGTAACATTGTTTATAAACATCGATCAGACGGGAGATAGAGAGATACAAAGTAACATTGTTTATAAACATCGATCAGATGGGAGATAGAGATACAAAGTAACATTGTTTATAAACATCGATCAGACGGGAGATAGAGAGATAGAAAGTAACATTGTTTGTAAACATCGATCAGACGGGAGATAGAGAGATACAAAGTAACATTGTTTATAAAGATCGATCAGTCGGGAGATAGAGAGATACAAAGTAACATTGTTTGTAAACATCGATCAGACGGGAGATAGAGAGATACAAAGTAACATTGTTTATAAAGATCGATCAGTCGGGAGATAGAGAGATACAAAGTAACATTGTTTATAAACATCGATCAGACGGGAGATAGAGAGATACAAAGTAACATTGTTTGTAAACATCGATCATGCGGGAGATAGAGAGATACAAAGTAACATTGTTTATAAAGATCGATCATCCGGGAGATAGAGAGATACAAAGTAACATTGTTTGTAAACATCGATCAGATGAGAGATAGAGAGATACAAAGTAACATTGTTTATAAACATTGATCAGACGGGAGATAGAGAGATTTATAAGCATCGATCAGATGGGGTTCACATGTGAAATGCTGCATCGCAGAAGTGTGAACACGGGCTTAGTGTCATTTCAAATGGGACAAAATGTATACTTTTTATCAGCAGTAATATTATCTGTTTTCTTTCTATAAATTGCATAAAAATTACATCATTTTTGTAGGACAATTTCACCAAAAGTCATGTTCGCCCTAATAAAAAAAAAAAGGATACTATATGTAATAAATATGTCCATAGCAGAAATCTAAGAATTGCTCCGGTCTATAGGGGTGTCTATAGGGGGGTGTATAGGGGGAGAGCTGAACACGTTTTTACATTTCCCAGGATAGTTCTGAGAGGAGTTCCTCTTTAATAGAAAGCTTGAGCAAGGCATGTAGCGGCGGGTGATTGGTTCATTCTGCGTCAGCAAAATTCAGACATAAGCAGAGCAGACTGGCTGTACATTCACCTCCTGCACTGTACATAGACTAGTGCCATCTCCCTCTGCCTGCCCGCTGCCATCCATCACTCCTGGCCATGTGGTTTGGCGGGGGGGAGGGGGGGCATTCACATGCCAGTAATGCGGTTGTTTGTCTAAGCTGAGGCAGCCGGCCAAACCTTATTGATGCCTTTGTGAGTTTCAACCAAAGCGGCATTTTCTGTGGCATTCAGAGAATGGTAATAATGAGCGCTGAATCTCCTGGAACAATGCCTCCCGTAAACCCCTCGCTGGCTACATCCCGCAAAGAGGCAACCAGGGGAAAAGTATGGAGCTTGCTGTTGGCAAGGCACACTAGGCTAACGAGTCGCTATTATGGAACAAGCATGCGGTTAGTGAAGTGTGTTAAGTCGGATCTCCTTTCATTCTGGCTTGTTCTGGGTCATCGGCTCACCAGGTAGCGGATTCACAACGAGCCCCAATGCCTGCACCTTCAAATCATAAGAATTATAACAGTAATATTTCCTTCTATTAGTGGAAAGCAAGGAGGAAAAGAAGGGAAAAGGGTGAATCTTCTATTTTGCACCTCTCCCTCTCCATTATTCACCCTTCTGCCCCATCCCCCCCCCCCACACACACACACACAAACTCTTCCTCCCTTTCTTTCTCTCTTCTTTCTCTGTTCTCTCTGATTGCTCTCACCCCTCCACTTCTCCCCTTCTCACTTTCTTCTCCTCTCCTTTCCTCTCCTCTCGTTTCGTTTCCCTTTCTCTCTCTTTTTTTTCTCTCTCCCTCTCTATCTCTCTTTTGTTCTCTCTCATTCTTTCTTTCTTAGATTGAATAAAAATAAAATCATTTTTGTAAGTTCCTGTTTACTCTCTCTCTCTCTCTCTCTCTCTCCCCCCCCTCTTTCTCTCGTTTGCCCCCTCTCTCTCTCATTCTCTCTTTCTTAGATTGCATAAAAATAAAATCATTCCTGTTTACTCTCTCTCATTCTCTCTCTCTCTCGTTCTCTCTCTCTCTCTCTCTCTCTCTCTCTCTCTCTCTCCTTTGCTCTCTCTCTCTCTCGCTCTATATATCTCGTTCTCTCTCTATCTCTCTCTCCTCTCTCACATTCTCTCTCATTCTTTCTTTCTTAGATTGCATAAAAATAAAATCATTTTTGTAAGTTCCTGTTCTCTCTCTCTCTCTCTCTCTCTCTCTCTCGCTCTATATCTCTCGTTCTCTCTCTATCTACCTCTCTCTCCTCTCTCTCATTCTCTCTCTCTCTCTCTTAGATTGCTTAAAAATAAAATCATTTTTGTAAGTTGCAGTTTACTCTCTCTCTCTCTCTCTCTCCCCCCCCCCCCCCTCTTTCTCTCGTTTGCCCCCTCTCTCTCTCATTCTCTCTCTCCCTCTCTCTCATTCTCTCTTTCTTAGATTGCATAAAAATAAAATCATTCCTGTTTACTCTCTCTCTCTCTCCCCCCTCTCTCCTTTGCTCTCTCTCTCTCTCTCTATATATATATATACAGTCATGGCCGAAATTGTTGGCACCCTTGATATTTTTCCTGAAAATCAAGTATTTCACACAAAAAAGGTATTGCATTAACACATGTTTTGCTATACACATGTTTATTCCCTTTGTATGTATTGGAACAAATATAAAACAGAGGCAGAAAAGCAAATATGACATAATGTCACACAAAACCCCAAAAATGGGCTGGACAAAAGTATTGGCACCCTTAACTTAATATTTGGTTGCACACCCTTTGGAAAACATAACTGAAATCAGTTGCTTCCTATAACCATCAATAAGCTTCTGACACCTCTCACCCGGAATTTTGGACCACTCTTCCTTTGCAAACAGCTCCAGGTCTCTCTTATTGGAAGGACACCTTTTCCCAACAGCAATTTTAAGATCTCTCCACAGGTGTTCAATGGGATTTAGATCTGGGCTCATTGCTGGCCACTTCAGAACTCTCCAGCGCTTCTTTGCCATCCATTTCTGAGTGCTTTTTGACGTATGTTTGGGGTCATTGTCCTGCTGGAAGACCCAGGATCTTGGACGCAAACCCAGCTTTCTGACACTGGGCCCTACAGTGCGACCCAAAATCCTTTGGTAATCCTCAGATTTCATGATGCCTTGCACACAGTCAAGGCACCCAGTGCCAGAGGCAGCAAAACAACCCCAAAACATCATTGAACCTCCACCATATTTTACCGTAGGTACTGTGTTTTGTTCTTTGTAGGCCTCATTCCGTTTTCGGTAAACAGTAGAATGATGTGCTTTACCGAAAAGCTCTATCTTGGTCTCATCTGTCCACAAGACGTTTTCCCAGAAGGCTTTTGGCTTACTCAAGTACATTTTGGCAAACTGTAGTCTTGCTTTTTTATGTCTCTGTGTCAGCAGTGGGGTCCTCCTGGGTCTCCTGCCATAGCGTTTCATTTCATTTAAATGTCGACGGATAGTTCGCGCTGACACTGATGCTCCCTGAGCCTGCAGGACAGCTTGAATGTCTTTGGAACATGTTTGGGGCTGCTTATCCACCATCCGGACTATTCTGCATTGCAATCTTTCATCAATTTTCCTCATCCGTCCACGACCAGGGAGATTAGCTACAGTGCCATGGGTTGCAAACTTCTTGATAATGTTGCGCACTGTGGACAAAGGCAAATCTAGTTCTCTGGAGATGGACTTGTAACCTTGAGATTGTTGATATTTTGCCACAATTTTGGTTCTCAGGTCCTCAGACAGTTCTCGTCTCCTCTTTCTGTTGTCCATGCTTAGTGTGGCACAGACAGACACACAATGCAAAGGTTAAGTGAACGTCTCTCCTTTTTATCTGCTTTCAGGTGTGATTTCTATATTGCCCACACCTGTTACTTGCCCCAGGTGAGTTTACAGGAGCATCACATGCTTGTAACATTCTTATTTATCCGCAGTTGTGAAAGGGTGCCAATACTTTTGTCCAGCCCATTTTTGGAGGTTTGTGTGACATTATGTCGAATTTGCTTTCTTTCCTCCCTTTTTTTGTTTTGTCCCAATACACACAAAGGGAATAAACATGTGTATAGCAAAACATGTGTTAATGCAATACGTTTCGTGAGAAATACATGATTTCCTGGAGAAATATCAAGGGTGCCAACAATTTCGGCCATGACTGTATATATATATATATATATATATATATATATATATATATATATCGTTCTCTCTCTCTATCTCTCTCTCCTCTCTCACATTCTCTCTCCCTCTCTCTTTCTTAGATTGCATAAAAATAAAATCATTTTTGTAAGTTCCTGTTTACTCTCACTCTCTCTCTCTTTTTCTCTCTCCTCTCTCTCTCTTTCGCTCTCTCTCTCTCTCTCTCTCGTTCTCTCTCTCTCTCTCTCTCTCTCGCTCTCTCTTTCTTTCGCTCTCTCGCTCCCTCTCTCTCACACGCTTTCTCTTTCACCCTCTCTCTCATTCTCTCTTTCACTCTCTCTCACTCTCTCCCCCCCCCCCTCTCTCTCTCTCTCTTTCTTAGATTGCATAAAAATAAAATTATTTTTGTAAGTTCCTGTTTACGCTCTCTCTCTCCCTTTCTTTCGCTTTCTCTCTTTCTCGCGCGCGCTCTCTCTCTCTCTCTCTCTCTCTTGTGCTCTCTCTTCCCCCCCCTCTCTCTCTCACCCACTCTCTCTCTCTCATTCTTTCTCTCCCCTCTCTCTCTCTCTTTCTTTCTTTCTTAGATTGCATAAAAATAAAATCATTTTTGTAAGTTCCTGTTTACTCTCTTTTTCTTTTGCTCCCTCTCTCTCGTTCTCTCTTTCACTCTCTCTCTCTCGTTTTCTCTCTCTCTTTCGCCCTCTCTCTCGTTATTTCGCTCTCTCTCACTTTCTTTCTCACTCTCGTTCTCTCTCTCTCACTTTCTCTCTTTCACTCTCTCTCACATTCTCCCCCCCCCCTCTCTCTCTTTCTTAGATTGCATAAAAATAAAATTATTTTTGTAAGTTCATGTTTACGCTCTCTCTCTCTCTGCCTTCTTTCGTTTTCTCTCTTTCTTTAGCTCTCTCTCTTTCTCTCTCTTTCTTCCCCCCCCCTCTCTCTCTCTTTCACCCACTCTCTCTCGTTCTCTCTCCCCTCTCTCTCTCTCTCTCTCTCTCTCATTCTTTCTTTCTTAGATTGCATAAAAATAAAATTATTTTTGTAAGTTCCTGTTTACTCTCTCTCTCTCTCTCTCCCTTTCTTTCGTTGCCTGCCTCTCTCTCTCTCTCTCTCTCTCTCTCTCTCTCTCGTGCTCTCTCTTTCATTCTTTCTTTCTTAGATTGCATAAAAATAAAATCATTTTTGTAAGTTCCTGTTTACTCTCTTTCTCTCGTTCTCTTTCTTTCGCTCCCTCTCTCTCTCGTTCTCTCTTTCACTCTCTCTCTCTCGTTTTCTCTCTCTCTTTCGCTCCCTCTCTCTCTCGTTCTCTCTTTCACTCTCTCTCTCTCGTTTTCTCTCTCTCTTTCGCCCCCTCTCTCTCTCGTTCTTTCGCTCTCTCCCACTTTCTTTCTCACTCTCGTTCTCTCTCTCTCTCACATTCTCTCCCCCTCTCTCTCTCTCTTTCTTAGATTGCATAAAAATAAAATTATTTTTGTAAGTTCCTGTTTACTCTCTTTCTCTCGTTCTCTCTCTTTCGCTCTCTCTCTTGTTCTTTCGCTCTCTCTTTCTTTATCTCTTTCTCTTTTGCTCTCTCTCTCTCATTTTCTCTCTCTCTCACTCTCTCTCTCGTTCTCTCTCTTTCACTCTCTCTCTCTCTCTCTTTTGCTCTCTCTCGTTCTTTCTTTTTTAGATTGCATAAAAATAAAATCATTTTTGTAAGTTCCTGTTACTCACTACAACCTCATCCTTTTTATTTTACCAATAAACATTGCATTTGTGTGCCCTGAAATTAACTTCAGTGTCTTTTTTACTGAAATGTTGTGGTTTCCTAGACCTTGCGTAACATACAAAAATTGGAACTACCGCTGTTATATTCTCTAGGGTGTCTGCTTTCAGACAATATATAGTGTTTTTTAAACATGTGTGCCCAAAAAATCCCATGGGCAATCGATTTGGTTTGTGTACTTATTGCATAGGGATGGTGGCACGGCATTTTCGGCACCAGATCACAATGCTATTGTTATAGAAAAGAGAAGTCACCGGCCCGGAAGAGCGATTTTGTCTCGGGTGTTGGGATCACAGGTTTGGGTGAAAAAATTTGCAAATCCTTTGTCAGGAAAAACAGTTTCCTTGTTTATGATAAGTAATGTCTATTTAACTGTTTTCCTGGGGATCTCGAAAACGTGTTCCTTTACCAATCTGCTTCATTTGAACCATTTTCTCTGATCAGTACCATCTAGCACAGCCGGGGATGGGGTTAACCTGTCTCATCTTGTATGGATAGGACATCCAGCGTGGGTTATTCACGGGTTTTATAAAACAAATCCCAGTGGTGTTCTCTGGCAGAAAACTGCAATATGGCCGTGTTAGTTTATCACTTCATGTGATAGGCCACCCAGCAGGTATGTGAAATCTCACATGTTTCCAGGAGGAAGATTGGCATGAAATACAACCTGCTGATCTTCACGAGGCCACTTCATTACCAGCTGAAGAAGAGAGATGGAGGAGAGACGAAATATCTACAACCAAATGCTCAACAACAACACACACATTTCTTTTCTGTTCTCTGGTGTTGCTTTAAAGTGGTTGTGAGCCTCAGACATGAAATATGGACAAAGCATATCCCTCTATAGTATGTACTTGTCTCAGTCCAGAGCACTGAGTGTCATTTCTATGCTGATGACACACAAATCTATCTTTCTACCCCTCACCTCACCCCTTCAGTCTCCTCCTCACCTCGCCCCTTCAGTCTCCTCCTCACCTCGCCCCTTCAGTCTCCTCCTCACCTCGCCCCTTCAGTCTCCTCCTCACCTCGCCCCTTCAGTCTCCTCCTCACCTCACCCCTTCAGTCTCCTCTCGCATTACTAACCTACTAAGTGACATATCGGCATGGATGTCACTCCACTTCCTCAAACTCAATCGTTCCAAAACTGAGCTCTTAGTATTCCCCCCAGCCCGTGCCCCCTCCCCTGACTTCACCATCAAGATCAATAACACAATCATCATTCTCTCCCCTCATGCCAGGGTACTAGGTATCATCCTAGACTCCCATCTGTCCTTTCAGCCCCAAATCCAATCGCTGTCCAAATCTTGTAGACTTCACCTCCGCAACATCTCCAACCTGCGCAACATCTCCAACCTGCGCAACATCTCCAACCTCCGCAACATCTCCAAGATACGACCGTTCCTAACCTCGGAAACCACTAAGCAACTTGTTATCTCTCGCCTTGACTATTGTAACTCCCTCCTCAGTGGCCGAGCTCATCGCAGGCTATCCCCTCTTCAGTCTATCATGAATGCTGCTGCCAGACCCATCCACCTTACTAACCGTTCTGTATCTGCCACCCCTCTCTGCCAATCCCCCCACTGGCCTCCATTCAGTGTCCTCCACCCCTCACTGCCAGTCCCTCCACTAGCCTCCGCTCAATGTCCTCCACCCCTCTCTGCCAATCCCTCCACTGGTCTCCATTCAGTGTCCTCCACCCATCTCTGCCAATCCCTCCACTGGCCTCTGCTCAGTGTCCTCCATCCCTCTCTGCCAATCCCTCCACTGGCCTCCATTCAGTGTCCTCCATCCCTCTCTGCCAATCCCTCCACTGGCTTCTGCTCAGTGTCCTCCACCCCTCTCTGCCAATCCCTCCACTGGTTTCCATACCAGTTTCCAAATGGTCAGTCCGACCCTGGGGTACCCTGATGCTAATGAGCTCCCCTGCCCACAGACCCCCACAACCAGTGGGCTAGGGTTGTGGGGAAGATGCCCTTGTCGCCATCAGCATGGGGACACTGTCCCAATGCAGAGGGCACGTGGCCTGGGTAAGCTACAGGGAGGGGGGAGGGGGAGGCCCTGCCAGGCCTGTGCTTGGATCAAGGGTCTAGTAGGAATTTAGGGGGACCCCACCCATTTTTTTCAATTTTTTGAGGGTAGAGTTCCCCTTAAAAGTCCTACTAGGCCTAAAGGGCACTGGTATGGCTTTTAGGAGGAATCCCACACACTTTACAAAAAAAAAAAAAATTACTGGGGGGGTCCCTCCAAACCTTCCTACCAGACCTAAAGGGTCTTGTAAGGATTGCAGGGGGACCCCTTTCTATTTTGTTTGTTATAGGAATGTCATTTTGTGTCAGATTCTATACATTGTACAGATGTGCAACTTTGCAGGTAGTTTAAGGGAACCCTCCTTAATTTTAAAGGATTTTTTTTATTTGTAAGCAATGAAAAATGACTGTCCCTTTAAAAAATGGTACTTTTTGTATTTTTTTATCACTGATTCATGTCCCCCAGGGCAGTACCAGAATCCCCATACCAATTTTATGGCCAATAACTTGCATATAAGCCTTCAAAATGGGCAGTTTTGAATTTACAAGTTCAAGTCCCATAGACTTGCATTGAGTTCAAAGTTCGTGGTCGGACTTTCATTAGGTTCAAATGTTCGACCGAGAGCAGAACACAGGAGTGTTCAGCCCGTCATTAGTCTCTTCCCTCCAATCAGCATTCAGAACTCTCCTTACTGAGCTCCGCAAAGTGTAACTCCAGATCTCCGTCCTCTTTTTTGAACTTTCAGACAAGCTGTATACCTTCTGGACTTTGAATGGCTGTCGAGAAGAGAATTCGGCAGATAAACAGGTACAACTTATGTAGAAGGAATTGTGTCATCTCTGTGTAACAATTGACTACCAACCAATATAGTTACAAAGAAGTTCTGCACACCTTTCTTGCTTAACCACTTCCCGACCGGCCGTTGCATATAAACGGCCGGACGGTGGCAGTACAGGGTCGGGTGGCCGTTTATGAACGGCCTCCCTGCACCCTGCTTGTGCGCGCTCCCTGGGAGCGCTCAGCACCGCGATCCGGTGCCCGCTGTGTCCTCCGGACACAGTGAAACACCGATCGTCGGATGGGACCTCTGTACGAGGTCCCGATCATGTGATCACTGATTGGCCAATCAGTGATCACATGCAAAGTAGTAAGCAAGATGTCACTTGTGACATCATTGCTTACTACGTGGGAAATCTGTGAATGATCACAGAGGTCACATGGTACAAGGCTATTCACAACAGCCTTGTACCATGTGACAAGCTGTGACCAATCACAGCTCACTCTGTATTTCTCAATGAGTGCAAGAATGCAGACAGAGAGAAAGAGAAATGATTGCTTTTACATCCTATATGGGTGTAAAAGCAATCATTGTAAAAAAAAGAAAAAAAAAAACTTCATCACCCTCCACAAGTAGTACAGTGTCACCATGGTGACACTGTACTGCTAGGGTGACAGTATGTAAAAAAAATAAAATAAATAAAAATAATAATATAAAAAAATAAAATAAAAATGTAAAAAAAAATGTTTAAAAATTATAATTTTTGGTTATAAACTAATTTTTTTTTGTTTTTTTTTTACTAAAAAGATAACAAAATACATTTTGGCAAAGATTTATGATGAAATATTATTTATTTGCAAAATTTTATAAAAAAAACACTTTTGTTCAAAATTTTTGGACTTTTTCATTTACATAGCAAAAAAAATAAAAATCCCAGCGGTGAATAAATACCACCAAAATAAAGCTTTATCTGTCGCAAAAAAATGGTAAAAAATTAATTTGGGTACAGTGTTGCATGACTGCGCAATTGTCATTCAAAGTGTGATAGCGCTGAAAGCTGAAAATTGCCCTGGACAGGAAGGGGGTGAAAGTGTCCGGACTGGAAGGGGGTGAAAGTGTCCAGACTGGAAGGGGGGGAAAGTGTCCGGACTGGAAGGGGGGGAAAGTGTCCGGACTGGAAGGGGGGGAAAGTGTCCGGACTGGAAGGGGGGAAAGTGTCCGGACTGGAAGGGGGGGAAAGTGTCCGGACTGGAAGTGGTTAAAGTGGTTTGTAAAGACTGAAGCCGAAAGATGGCTACAGTGTGCCTTTCCAGTTCTGGAGATGTCCCCCCTTGTGCACCCCTCCCATGTGTCCCTTGGGTGCACTCTGTGACCAATGTGTTCTTTGGGCACAGCTGATTACAGATCACATGGTAAAGGGCCAATCACAGTGCCCTTTACCATGTGATCAGCTGTGTCCAGTCACAGCGGGTCACATGTAAATAGACTTGCTGGCGGCATTTCCTTTCCTCACATGCTGTCTCTGACAGAACATTGTTTACACTGATATTAAGGGCACTGATCATCAATGCCCTGATTATCAGTGCAGTCCCATCAGTGCCAATCAGTGCAGCTTATCAGTGACCATCAGAGCAGTCTGGCAATGTCCATCAGTGCCCATGAGTGCCGCCTCATCAGTGTCCATCAGTGCGAATTATTGCTGCCCATCAGTGCCGCCTCATCAGTGCTCATTAATGTTGCCTCATTAGTGCAGCATTGGTTCCCATCAGTGCCTCTTATAAGTGCCCATGCGTGCTGCCTCATCAGTGTCAATCAGTGCAGCTTATTGGTGCCCATCAGTGCCGCCTCCTTAGTGCTCATTAGTCCCGCCTCATCAGTGCAGCGTCAGTTCCCATCAGTGCCTCTTATAAGTGCCCATCAGTGTCCATCAGTGCGAATTATTGGTGGCCATCAGTGCCTCCTCATCAGTGCAGCATCAGTGCCCATCAGTGCAGTCTCATCAGTGCTCATCAGTGCCACCTCTTCAGTGCAGCCTCATCAGTGTCCATGAGTGCAGCCTCATCAGTGTCCATCAGTGCGAATTATTGCTGCCCATCAGTGCCGCCTCATCAGTGCTCATTAATGTTGCCTCATTAGTGCAGCATTGGTTCCCATCAGTGCCTCTTATAAGTGCCCATGCGTGCTGCCTCATCAGTGTCAATCAGTGCAGCTTATTGGTGCCCATCAGTGCCGCCTCCTTAGTGCTCATTAGTCCCGCCTCATCAGTGCAGCGTCAGTTCCCATCAGTGCCTCTTATAAGTGCCCATCAGTGTCCATCAGTGCGAATTATTGGTGGCCATCAGTGCCTCCTCATCAGTGCAGCATCAGTGCCCATCAGTGCAGTCTCATCAGTGCTCATCAGTGCCACCTCTTCAGTGCAGCCTCATCAGTGTCCATGAGTGCAGCCTCATCAGTGTCCATCAGTGCGAATTATTGCTGCCCATCAGTGCCGCCTCATCAGTGCTCATTAATGTTGCCTCATCAGTGCAGCATCAGTTCCCATCAGTGCCTCTTATAAGTGCCCATGCGTGCTGCCTCATCAGTGTCAATCAGTGCAGCTTATTGGTGCCCATCAGTGCCGCCTCATTAGTGCTCATTAGTCCCGCCTCACCAGTGCAGCGTCAGTTCCCATCAGTGCCTCTTATAAGTGCCCATCAGTGCCACCTCATCAGTGTCCATCAGTGCGAATTATTGCTGCCCATCAGTGCCGCCTCATCAGTGCTCATTAATGTTGCCTCATCAGTGCAGCATCAGTTCCCATCAGTGCCTCTTATAAGTGCCCATCAGTGCCACCTCATCAGTGTCCATCAGTGCGAATTATTGGTGCCCATCAGTGGCTCCTCATCAGTGCAGCATCAGTGCCCATCAGTGCAGTCTCATCAGTGCTCATCAGTGCCACCTCTTCAGTGCAGCCTCATCAGTGTCCATGAGTGCCGCCTCATCAGTGTCCATCAATGCAGTCTCATCAGCGTACATCAGTGAAAATGTCCCCCCCCCAAAATTGTCGGTCATTTTTTGTTTGTTTAGCAAAACATAGAAAACCCCAGTGAAGATTAAATACCACCAAATGAAAGCTCTATTTGTGTGAAAACAATGCTAAAAATGTATTTTGGGTACAGCGTTGCATGACCGACCAACTGTTATTCAAAGTGCGACAGCGCTGAAAGCCAAAAATTGGCCTGGGCAGGAAGGGGGTGAAAGTGTCCGGTATTGAAGAGGTTAATAAGAAATTAAAAGAAACCTTTCCTCCCCAAGAGAAGCCGCTAGATTGTTAGGGTTCTTCTACCCTGCAACACATGACCCACCCTGTACCTGGGCGCGGGTGACACCGACACAGCTGGAACGTTTGAACGGCCTTTATTAAGAGGTGTAAGGTCCAAGAAATTGTTCAGGTAGAAAAATATTACAATAGAATCTCAGGACAATTTAAAGGTGACGGTACAGTTGACTATCTATGAGCAACAGTCCCTATCTAAGCCACAGTAGGGTATAATATATTTGCAATATTTTATGTGTTATTACATTTTTAATTTGCTCCGTATTTGCTTTCACAGTGGTGTACCTCTGAGGAAGAAAAAGAATTTGAAATGCGTTGGGTTACTCGGTAAAAAGGACCAGTATGGAGGATTAAGACAGGATTGTCCAAACTGGGTTTTGATGGGGATAACTACTCTGTAGTATACTCTTCACCAATAGCTTTTCTAGTATTTGTGATTAATTTTAAGAGAACAAAATGTTTCATTACATACTGTATGCTTGAAATTTCCACTCGCTTGCTCGCCAATGGCGAGTGGAAATTATGGTGGGGGCGAGTGTGTCCCCCAGGGCCGTGTTGCTGAGCAGGCTCAGAGCTCAGGCCGGATCTGTCATTGGCACTGGGAGCCGTCAGACTGCTCAATAGCTGAGCGCAGTGAAAGCAAAGGAAGGAGTGTGTGTTGTGCTCTCTGCCTCCCCCTAGAGTGCAGTACCCGGATCTGTGAGTGAACAACGAAGTACTGCAACTTTTTATAGGGGTGTGTGTGTCTGTGTATGCATGTACAATTGTACATGTGTCTGAGTGTATGTACCTGTACATGTGTCTGCGTGTATGTACATGTATGTGTGTGTACATGTGTCTGTGTACATGTGTCTGTGTGTGTGCATGTACACGTGTGTGTGCATGTACGTGTGTGTGTGTTTGTACATACATGTGTCTGTGCGTGTGTATTTCTGTGTATGTACATGTATCTGTGTGTATGCGTGTCTGTATGTGCCTGCGTGTGTATACGTGTATCTGTATGTGTACATGTTTGTGTGTGTGTATGTACATGTGTGTGTGTGTCTGTGTATGTGTACGTGTGTGTGTGCGTATGTACATGTCTGTGTGTGTGTACATGTGTCTGTGCGCGTGTACATGTGTCTGTGCGCGTGTACATGTGTCTGTGTGCGTGTACATGTGTCTGTACATGTATCTGTGTGTATGCGTGTCTGTACGTGTCTGTGTATACATGTGTCTGTATGTGTGTGTGTACATGTGTCTCTGTGCGTCTGTGTGCCTGTTTGTGTGTATGTGTGCATGTGCATGTATCTGTGTGTATGCGTGTCTGTACGTGTCTGTGTGTGTAGTTGCAAGAAAAAGTATGTGAACCCCTTGGGATTACGTGGAGTTTTGCATGAATTGGGCATAAAATGTGCTCTGAACGTCATCTAAGTCACAACAATAGAAGAACACAGTCTGCTGAACATAATACTACACAAACATTAGATGTTGCCATGGTCTAATTGCACATAACATGTAAACATTCACAGTGCAGGGAGGAAAAAGTATGTGAGGCCCTAGCTTAATGACTTCTCCCAGAGCTAATTGGAGCCAGGAGTGAGCCAACCTTGACTCCAATCAGTGTGATGATATTGGATGTGTTGCTGACAGCTTTCCTGCCCTTAAAAAACACACCTGTTTTGGATTTACTGGTTTCAAGAAGCACTGTCTGATGTGAACCATGCCTCGCAGAAAAGAGCTCTCAGAAGACCTATGATCAAGAATTGTTGACTTGCATGAAGCTGGAAAGGGTTACAAAAGTATCTCCAAAAGCCTTGATGTTCATGTGTCCACGGTAAGACAGACTGTCTACAAATGGAGAAAGTTTAGCACTGTTGCTACTCTCCCTAGGCGCGGTCGTCCTGTAAAAATGACTGCAAGAGCACAGCGCAGAATGCTGCATGAGGTAAAGAAGAATCCCAGAGTGTCAGCTAAAGACCTACAGAAATCTCTGGCACATGCTAACATTTTTGTTGACACATCTACAATAAGGAAAACATTAAACAAGAATGGAGTACATGGGAGGACACCACGGAGGAAGCCATTGCTGTCCAAAAAGAATATTGCAGCACGTTTGAAGTTTGCAAAAGAGCACCTGGATGTTCCACAGCACTGCTGGCAAAATATACTGTGGACGGATGAAACCAAGATTAAGTTGTTTGGGAAGAACACACAACACTATGTGTGGAGAAAAAAGGCCCAGCACACCAACATCAAAACCTCATCCCCACTGTGAAACATGGCGGAGGGAGCATCATGGTTTGGGGCTGCTTTGCTGCCTCAGGGCCTGAATGGATTGTTGTCATTGATGGGAAAATAAATTCCAGAGTTTATCAAGACATTTTGCAGGAAAACGTACGACCATCTGTCCGTCAACTGAAGCTCCGCAGAGGATGGGTGATGCAACAGGACAATGACCCAAAGCATACAAGTAATTCAACAAAACAATGGCTGCAACAGCACAGAATACGCCTTCTGGAGTGGCCCAGTCAGAGTCCTGACCTCAACCCCATTGAAATGCTGTGGCATGACCTTAAGAGAGCGATTCACACCAGACATCCCAAGAATATTGCTACACTGAAACAGTTTTGTGAAGAGGAGTGGTCCAAAATGACTCCAGATCGTTGTGCAGGTCTGATCTGCAACTACAGGAAACGTTTGGTTGAGGTTATTGCTGCCAAAGGAGGGTCAACCAGTTATTAAGTCCAAAGGTTCACATACTTTTTCCTCCCTGCACTGTGAATGTTTACATGTTATGTGCAATTAAACCATGGCAACATCTAATGTGTGTGTAGTATTATGTTCAGCAGACTGTGTTCTTCTATTGTTGTGACTTAGATAACGTTCAGAGCACATTTTATGCCCAATTCATGCAAAACTCCACGTAATCCCAAGGGGTTCACATACTTTTTCTTGCAACTGTATGTGTGTCTGCATGTGTGTGTGTGTGTACATGTGTCTCTGTGCGTTTGTGTACATGTTTGTGTGTATACAGGTGTCTGTGTGTGTTTGTTGGTGGCGAGCAACTCTAAGGCCTGGCTAGTAGCTCAGGACTTGAAATTTTAAGCCCTGTATAGAATAAAGAAAATGGTTTTAGTTATAAAATGGACTTTGTTGCCCTTAAAGCCCCATTGGAGGATAGCCGTGTACAAATTGCAGTATTGTAAAGATGTTGGCAACCTCTTACAGTGTCAGAACCCTTATTTTTTCCACCTTTTTTTAAAAAAATAGCATGCTAATAAAGACAGAAACGTTTTCTGCCTCAACTCTTAGGCAGCCCATAGATGAGTCAGTTTTTTTTTGTCAATGGGTTGAACCAAAAATCCTGACCCAGTTCCCCCATCCACACATTGATGGAGATGGATGGGGGATCAGTAGATTGACTTCTGTTTAACCACAGTGCATATACATGGATCGAAATTTGGCTGGTCCTCGATGAACCATCCGAATTTCAATCCATCTATGGTCAGATTTATGGGAACTCAGAATCCAGTCAGATGCCCACCTTCCCAGAGAGGGCTAATGGAGTCTCTAACGGACCAAAATTCCCTCATAGAGTCTTCCTAGTCAAGTTCTTGATCCTTTTGCTCCTGCTGCCAACCGTATTTTCTCTACCACTCGTTACCAACCTTTGGCTTGTTCCTCAACTAGTCTTCTTCTTGATCCCAACCTACAACCACTTTTTACCGTCCTTTGGCTTTTTACTGCCTATGTTTCTGCTTGATCCCTACCCACTCTATCTGCTACTGGACCCCAGCTTGCTCATTTCCTGGTGGGGAAATCCTGAGGACCATGACCTGGCACTAACACTCAGTAAAACCCATCTCCACATCAGTAGCTCTGGTGAATACCGGTTAGCACTTAGATCTCATGCCCTCGGGTGAGCCCGCGTCATCATTTACCTATCCTGCTGGTAGGTGGGAATCTCTCTCTTGCTATAGATACTGGTCTCCGAGCCTGACCCCTGACCATGACACATTTTGTAAAATGATATTTAATCACACAGGTAAGCAATTCAACTTTTGAGGGTTTAGCTCTACTTCTCTAAGACAACTTCAACCGTGCTCATCACGTAAGGGATCTCAGAAGGCACTACTCACCAGATAGTTTCCCGCACTCTGTTCCTACTTTTCATGGACCTTTACCAATGCTAATCACTGTTACTATGCAGCAAGTTCCTTTCCCTAGTCTACAACTCTCTTGAAGAGCACCCAAATGACATGGGATCCTCTATTTCAAGGTTCCCATGTTAAGTTGGCTGCCTCAACTCTTAGGCAGCCCATAGATTAGTCAGTTTTTTTTGTCAACAGGTTGAACAAAAAATCCTGACCCAGTTCCCCGTTCCACACATTTGAGATGGATGATGGATCAGTAGGTCAACATCTTTTCAACCACAGTGCATATACGTGGATTGAAATTTGGCTGGTCCTTGTTGAACCATCCAAATTTCAATTTATCTATGGTCAGATTTATGGGAACTCAGCATCCAGTCAGATGCCCCAGAGAGGGTTAACAGAGCCTCTAAGGGACCAATTTACCTCACAGAGTCTTCCTAGACAATTTCTTGATCCTTTTGTTCCTCCTGCCAACTGTATTTTCTCTATCATTCGTTACCAACCTTTGGCTTGTTCCTCAGCTAGGCTTCTTCTTGATCCCAACCTACAACCACTTGTTACCGTCCTTTGGCTTGTTACTGCCTATGCTTCTGCATGATTCCTACCTGCTCTATCTGCTACTGAACCCCAGCTTGCTCAATACCTTATGGGGCAAACCTGAGGACCACGGTCCTCGATGAACCATCTAAATTTCAATCCATCTATGGTCAGATTTTTGGAAACTCAGAATCCAGTCAGATGCCCACCTTCCCAGAGAGGGCTAATGGAGTCTCTAACAGACCAATTTCCCTCATAGAGTCTTCCTAGCCAATTTCTTGATCCTTTTGCTCCTGCTGCCAACCGTATTTTCTCTACCACTCGTTACCAACCTTTGGCTTGTTCCTCAGCTAGGCTTCTTCTTGATCCCAACCTACAACCACTTGTTACCGTCCTTTGGCTTGTTACTGCCTATGTTTCTGCTTGATCCCTATCCGCTCTATCTGCTACTGGACCCCAGCTTGCTCATTTCCTGATGGGGCAAATCTGAGGACTACGACCTGGTACTAACCCTCAGCAAAACCCATCTCCACATTAGTAGCTCTCAGGGGCGGAATGACCATTCGAGCACTCGGGTCAGTAGGGGGCCCCATGAGATACCCCTGGTACCTTCCATTGGCTTTTTTGGGTGTGGTTTAAGTGTGGGCAAGGACACAGGGGCCCCATGATCCCCTATTTCCCGGGGGCCCCATGAGTTGTCAGTCCGCCCCTGGTAGCTCTGATGATTGCCGGCTAGCGCTTAGATCCCATGCCCTAGGGTGTCGTCGTTTACCTATCCTTCTGGTCAGTGGGAACCTCTCTCCTGGGAGTCTGACCCCTGGCCGTGACACATTTTGTAAAATGATATTTAATAATACAGGAAAGTAATTAAGTTTTTGAGGGCACACAATACAAACATGGTTCATTTTAATCAGAGGGTTTCGTTCTACTTTAAACTAGTTTGTTACAAAGTAAATTTTGTGCCTTACAAGATCCCTGTCCTGTTTATTGTGAGTCTGCATTCAGACACGACGGGAGGCGATATTATTGCAGAAAAGGTGGACAGCTAGATTGCTCCGTTCTGCCTGATCCATTATTCTCTCTTCAAAACTAAAACTTTGATTAAGAAAGGCTCACAAAAGCTTCCATGACATTCTAATGTTTTTCACAAACAAAGAGACAAAGCGGTTTCATGTATCGGTTTGAAAGAAAACAGCAGAGGAACGGGCTGTACGGTTCCTGCCCCTGATTATGAAATTCTGAAGACTAAGACTTCTGAAAGAACTAATGGAATTGTGTTACTTAAAGGCTTGCTTTATAAGTAAATACAAATCTGAGTCCTGTTCAAAACCAAGAATACGTGAAAGATTCAGTGCCCCTCGACTGGCCAAACATTTTTGCAATTTTTAAATCAGATATTGGCAAGGGCCACCACATCGGATCAGACAAAAAAAGTTACAAATGGCCAGGAAATGCTTCAGACTCCATTTACACTTCTCTGTGGATTGACACATATGGAATTTGTCTTGGAAAAATTATAGATAGGCAACTACTCTCTTAATATTGATCAGATCCAAAATTAATAATACCTACCACAGTAGGGAACAGACACAAAGAACAGCAACCTTCCAAATGACTGTTCTGTTTGAGTGCTTACAAAAGTCTCACATAGGGCCAGGACAAGGGGTAGGCAGGAGGGGCAGCTGTCCTGGGCATAGTGGAGCAAGGGGGCTGTCATGGTCTGGGTCAGGTTCAGAGACCAGTTGCTACAGCAGTGTAAGGCTTACCTGAAACCAGCAGGATTGGTACACCAGCGGCCCACCCTGGGAATGACGCAGGCTCACCTGAGGTGCGGGGTCTAAGCATCCACCGGTCTTCCCCAGAGCTCCTAATGGTGGAGATGGATTTGGCTGCGTGTGAATGCCAGGTCGCAGATCTCAGGATCACCCCACCAGGAAATGAGTAGGCTGGAAACCAAAAGCGGATCAAACAGTTCAGGGATCAAACAGAAGCGGAGTCAGTCACAAGCCAAGGGTCGGTCACCAATGGTAGTAGATAGGATGAGGCAGAATCGTAGTCATGTCAAGGTCCTACCTCTTCCCAGAGGTTATGTTACTCCATGTGCTGGCATCCATCTTGGATTTCTGCTGAGCATGGTGGGAATCCTTTATGCCTTCAGGTCTCTGAGGTCCATCCCCCAGAGGGGTGTTGCTGATGACATATAAGCCTGTGGTCAGCACATGCTCTTTGCACTTGTGTCTTGTTGTTGCTATTACTCTGTTCTGACTCTCGTGACTCTCCTGGAATCTGACTCGGCTTGTGACTCGACTATTCTTTGTGTTCTCCTTTGATCTGACCCTCCGTTGCTGAACCCGGCCCGTGACCTGTGATTCTCGTCTGCTGTCCTGTACCGTTTTGTCCCATTGTTGTCGACCCGGCCTGCCTGACTACTCTATTGTCTTTTCCACCAGCTACACGCCATTGGCGGTGGCCATTACCGCAACTGAGGTGTCTCGGGGGCTGCGACCTGGTTCCTGGCTGCGTCAAGTCCATCCCCACCATCAGGGGCCCTGGTGAAGGGCAGCCTGGGACTTAGAATCCGCGCCCTGAGGGACTTCGGTCTGTGGGTGGTGGTTGTCGTCAGCCAGTGCATTACATTGTTATTAGGCCTGCCTGTCCGTTCCTCAGCTCCTGCCCTGACAAGTCAGTAGCAAGCCAAAGGTCGGTAACGTAGATGAAGACAGCAGCAGGAACAGTAAGCGGGATATTGGCTGGTAAGGCACAATAATCTGGCAACCAGGAAGTGCATGGACATGGCTTTTATAGGAAGTTCATGGGAGGAGCAAGGAGTTCAAGGTTCAAGACAAAAACAGGGCAAAGGCAGGATCAACCAAAGAATTGTCAAGGGAGCTGTCCAGCATTCCAGGTGGCTCAGTGAGCAGAAGCACTGTCTCTCACTGTAAAGGCCCAGGTTCAATTCCAGACTCTGACAGGGGCAGTGAATGAACAAAGGGCAGTAGACCCATTCTACAGCATGTATTAACAGTGGGGAAGGGGGGCACAGTTCTGCAACCTTGCCCTGGGTGCTAGAAGAACCTGTCCTGGTACTGGTCTCACATGAATATTACAATTGTAAGCTGTACAAGGCAGGTTACGCAGACACTCAACAGTTCTTGTCAACTGGAGATTTATCGGTACGGCATAACAATGAAGTAGAGTTACAGTTCAAAGCACATATGGAGGCAGCCAGGGGTGGACTGACAACTAATGGGTCCCCTGGGCAATAGGGGATGATGGGACCCCTGTGTCTTTGCCCAAACTCTAAAAAGCCTATGAAAAAGGTACCAGGGGCATCTCATGGGGCCCCCTACCAACCCCAGGCCCTCGGGCAGTGCCTGAGTTTCCAAATGGCCAGTCTGCCCCTGGAGGCAGCACCATTTACCACAGCCTACAGCGTAGGATTGAGTTGGACGTTACCAGAGGACTGCCTCTGCCGGAGATGTGCTAAAACAAGACAACTTCCATTGTGCTCACTACGGAAGGGATCTCAGAAGGCTCCGCTCACCAGACAGTTTCCCTCACTCTGTTCCTACTTTTCAGGGACCTTTTCCCATGCTAAGCACTGTTCCTCTCCCTAGTCTATGATTCTCTTGAAGAGCACCCAAATGACATGGGATCCTCTATATAAAGGTTCCCATGTTAAGTTGGCCACCTCAACCCTTAGCCAGCCCAGAGATGAGTCAGTTTTTTTTTTGTCAGCTGGTTGAACAAAAAAGCCTAACCCAGTTCCCCCATCCACCCATTGGAGATGGATGGGGGATCAGCAGGTTGACTTCTGTTCAACCACAGTGCATATACATGGATCAAATTCAGCTGGTTCCTATGGAACCATCCAATTTTCAATCCATCTATGGCTAGATTTATGGGAACATTTGATTACACCTAGCACCCTGGCATGAGCGAGAGGACCTTTAACCTGGAAACTCCTCACCTTTAGGTGGAGATGGTCCCATCCTCAGAGGAAAACTCTATTGGGGAGAAGCTAATAGGAACATAGATGTCATTATTAGATTACCTTTTATTGTGGTTAAAAAGGAGGTAAAAAGGAGAAAAAACATGAGTAAAACTGAGTAATTGGCTGTGCACCCAGATCCTGTGAAGTAAACAGGCCTTAAAAGAGTCCCTAACAAGCCATAACACATGAAAAAACACTTTTTACATTTTTTTTGCAACAGCACTTTTGTACATTGAGATTCCTGTGTTGCTGTGCTGGAAAAAGATTTGGTTGCCAATGTATTTGTTGGTTGGAGTGCCATTTAGAACGAATGGCAATGTATCTCATCACACGTATTCTAGTCTTGTATGGTAATGTGCAATAAAAGGAACATTGTGACACGATAACTGTGCTAAGATTGGTGGGAGGCCAGCCTGCTTCATTTATGGCGCCAATTTGTGAACAGGGATGAGCTGAACTGACGTGAGTTTGGTTCAGTGACCTTCTAAGAAGTTCAGATGCCGAACTTGAACCCGGTTGAAATCAATGGGAGCCAAACCTGTCAAAGGGTCTCAAAGGGTTGTCAAATAAATCGTATGGGGCATGTGCCCCCACCTCCTGAACTATACCAGGCCACATGCCCTCAACATTGGGTGTGGGGGGGGGGTGGTGCCTTGCCACATGCTGATTAGAATTAGGACCTCTTTCCTATAACCCTGGATGGTGGTGGTGGGGGTCTGTGGGCAAGGGGCTTATCGGAATCTGGAACACCTTTAACCGCCTCATACAAGGAAATGACGGGCGCAAGGCAGTTATCTGGTTCTCTCTGTCGTCATATGACGTCCTCCCACCATAACCACGCATGCGCGGCTCCGGGGGTGCGCAGCGCTTTGATCGGTGGTGTGCTGTGTCCCTCGGACTGGATCACCAATCAACAGAAAGAGCCGAAGACGTCGGCTCGGTCATGTGATGCTGGTTATCGGCATTTCTCTCCTCACGAGTTGTGACGCTGACAGAGGAGAGGAGAGCCGGTAATCCACATTCCTCAGAGGGGACATCTACACTGATCATCAGGGCACTGATGACCAGTGTGCCTTGATGATCAGTGTAGCCCCAGAAGTGCCACCTGTCAGTGTTCATCAATGCCAGCTGTCAGTACTCATCAGTGCCACCTGCCAGTGCCCATCAGTGCCACATCAATGCCACATATCAGTGCCTACCAGTGCACATCAATGCCACGTATCAGTGCCAATCTGAGCTGCCTTTCAGTGCCACCTATCAGTGCCAGTCAGTGTAACCTATCAATGACAGTCAGTGCCACCTATTAGTGCTGCCAATCAGTGGTGCTGCCTATCAGTGCCAGTCAGTGCTGCCTATCAGTGCCGCCTATCGGTGCCTGTCAGTGCCGCCTAACAATGCCAGTCAGTGCCGCCTATCAGTGCCGCCTATCATTGCCA